>NW_027602824.1:0-27110 GCF_053455715.1 Rhinoraja longicauda | reverse complement strand
CAGATCAGCATTGGGCCCCTATGCTCGTGGGCCACCGGGGCAAGTGTTTCGAAAAAAGCACTGAGAGTGTGTCTGGGGGAGAGAGAGAATGGGGGGGGGGGGGTCTGAGAATGGGGACTGGGGAGGGGGACAACAGGGGTCGTTGCGGAGGGGGCTTGGTGGTGGGGGAAAGAGGGGTACTGGGAAAAGGGGAGGTCCCACTTCCCCCCTCAACCCCTTCCTCCCCCCTCCTTCCCACCTCCATCCCCACTCCCTCCCCCCCTCCCTCCCCCCTCAATTCCAACCTCCATCGCCACTCAGCCCCTAACTCCCCCCTCCCTCCTTCCCTCCATCCCACCCTCCCCCACTCCCTCCCCCCTCCCTCCACCATTCCATCCCTCTCCCCCTCCCCCCTCCTTCCACCCTCCCTCCCCTCCTCCCGGTTACAATGGAAACCCTACGAGGACGGGCCCAATGGGGAAAGAGGGGTACTGGGAAAATGGGAGGTTCCCCTCCCTCCCCCCTCACTCCCCCCTCCCTCCCTTCTCCCTCCCCCCCTCCCTCCCCCTCCCCTTCCCCCCTCCCTCCCCTTCCCCCCTCCCCCCTCCCTCCCCCTCCCCCCTACCCCCTTCCCTCCCCTCTCCCTCCCCCCCTTCCCCCCTCCCCTCCCCCCTCCCTCCCCCTCCCCTCCCCCTCCACACCTCCCTACTCCCTCCCTCGAAAAGCAACTGACAGAAGCACTAAGTAGCCGCGAATGTTTCAAAACCAGCACTTAACCGCGAATGTTTTTTTTAAAAGCACTTAACCGCGAATGTTTCAAAACAAGCAATTAAAAAGCACTTTTTTTTTTAAAGTATTTTTTTTTATTCCAAGAGAATGGGGGGGGTCTGAGAATGGGGACTGGGGAGGAGGACAACAGGGGTCGTTGCGGTGGGGGCTTGGTGGTGGGAGAAAGAGGGGTACTGGGAAAAGGGGAGGTCCCACTTCCCCCTCAACCTCTTCCTCCCCCCTCCTTCCCACCTCCATCCCCACTCTCTCCCCCCTCAATCCCAACCTCCATCACCACTCAGCCCCTAACTCACCCATCCCTCCTTCCCTCCATCCGACCCTCCCCCACTCCCTCCCCCCCTCCCTCCACCCTTCCACCCCTCTCCCCCTCCTTCCACCCTCCCTCCCCCCCTCCCGGTTACAATGGAAACCCTACGGGGACGGGCCCAACGGGGAAAGAGGGGTACTGGGAAAAGGGTAGTTCCCCTCCCTCCCCTCCTCCCTCCCCTCCCCCCTACCCCTCTTCCCCCCTCCCCCTCCCCTCCCCCCCTCCCTCCCCCTCCCCTCCTCCCTCCACACCTCCCTCCACACCTCCCTCCTCCCTCCCTCCCCCCCTCCCGGTTACAATGGAAACCCTACGAGGACGGGCCCAACGGGGAAGGAGGAGTACTGGGAAAAGGGGAGGTCCCCCTCCCTCCCCCCTTCCCTCCCCCATCCCCTCTCCCTCCCCCTCCCTCCCCCTCCCCCCTACCCCCCCTCCCTCCCCTCCCCCCTCCCTCCCCTCCCCTCCTCCCTCCACACCTCCCTCCTCCCTCCCTCCCCCTTCCCGCCCTCCCCTCCTCCCGGTTACAATGGAAACCCTACGAGGACGGGCCCAACGGGGAAAGAGGGGTACTGGGAAAAGGGGAGGTCCCCCTCCCTCCCTCCCCCCTACCCACCTCCCTCCCCTCTCCCTCCCCCCCTTCCCTCCTCCCTTCCCCCTCCCCTCCCCCCTCCCATCCCCCCCTCTCCCCCCTCCCTCCCCCCTACCCCCCTCCCTCCCCTCTCCCTCCCCCCCTCCCCTCCCCCCCTCCCTCCCCTCCTCCCTCCCCCTTCCCTCCCCCAACCCTCCCCCTTTCCTCCCCTCCCGGTTACAATGGAAACCCTACGAGGACGGGCCCAACGGGCCCACTCGGTCTAGTATACTACTAAAACTCTGCGGTCCAACATTCCGTATATACGGAAGATTCCGTGTGTATATACGGAAGATTCCGAAGATTTCTGTCCATAACTTACAAACCCTACTCCTCCCAGACTGTACACCAAAGCGCTACGATTTTTGTACCGCCGTATTCACCATTAACCTGGGCAACTATTGTAAGTACTTTCGTTCAAATTGAAGCTACCTTTTTAAAGCTAGAGAGATATTAAAGTTTAAATTTTCATTTCTAACACTTTTCTTGAAGGGGCCAAACCCTACTCCTCCCAGACGGTACACCAAAGCGCTACGATTTTTGTACCGCCGTATTCACCATTAACATGGGCAACTATTGTAAGTACTTTCGTTCAAATTGAAGCTACCTTTTTAAAGCTAGAGAGATATTAAAGTTTAAATTTTTCATTTCTAACCCTTTTCTTGAAGGGGCTTCAGCGCGTGATGTCACAACGGCACCCGTGCACCAATGAGAGATCAGCTCGCGATGGACAAGCGGCTGCTATTGGGTGTTTACTACTTTAAATTTACATAATTTTTTTTCTGACCTTTTTTTTCAAGGTCTTCAGCTTGTGACGTCACAATGCTTGTGTGAGATGGTTGCAACATTGTTGCGAAAAGCAACTGCCAGTTTTTTAAAGTTGTGCGAGTCACTTAACATACACAGATCAGCATGGGGCCCCTATTCCCTCCCTCCCCCCCCCTTCCCCCCTCAACCCCTTCCTCCCCACTCCTTCCCACCTCCACCCCCCCTCCCTCCCCCCCTTCCCCCTTCCCCCCTCCCCTCCCCCCTCCCTCCCCCTCCACCCTCCACACCTCCCTCCCTCCCCCTTCCCTCCCTCCCCTCCTCCCGGTTACAATGGAAACCCTACGAGGACGGGCCCAACGGGGAAAGAGGGGTACTGGGAAAAGGGGAGGTCCCCCTCCCTCCCCTTCCGCCTCCCCTCCCCCCTACCCCTCTCCCTCCCCCCTCACCCCCATCCCCCCCTCCCTCCCCCTCTCCCTCCCCCCTCCCCCCCCTTCCCCCCTCCCCTCCCCCCTCCCTCCCCCTCCCCTCCCTCCACACCTCCCTCCTCCCTCCCTCCCCCTTCCCTCCCTCCCCTCCTCCCGGTTACAATGGAAACCCTACGAGGACGGGCCCAACGGGGAAAGAGGGGTACTGGGAAAAGGGGAGGTCCCCCTCACTCCCCCCTTCCCCATCCCATCCCCCCTCCCTCCCCTCTCCCGCCCCCTTCCCCCCCTCCCCTTCCCCCCTCCCTCCCCTCCTCCCTCCACACCTCCCTCCTCCCTCCCTCCCCTTCCCTCCCTCCCATCCTCCCAATGCTTGTGTGAGATGGTTGCAACATTGTTTCGAAAAGCAGCTGACAGAAGCACTAAGTAGCCGCGAATGTTTCAAAACCAGCACTTAACCGCGAATGTTTTTTTAAAAAGCACTTAACCGCGAATGTTTCAAAACAAGCAATTAAAAAGCACTTATTTTTTTTTAAGTATTTTTTTTTATTCCAAGAGAATGGGGGGGGGTCTGAGAATGGGGACTGGGGAGGGGGACAACAGGGGTCGTTGCGGTGGGGGCTTGGTGGTGGGGGAAAGAGGGGTACTGGGAAAAGGGGAGGTCCCACTTCCCCCCTCAACCTCTTCCTCACCCCTCCTTCCCACCTCCATCCCCACTCTCTCCCCCCTCAATCCCAACCTCCATCACCACTCAGCCCCTAACTCACCCGTCCCTCCTTCCCTCCATCCGACCCTCCCCCACTCCCTCCCCCCCCTCCCTCCACCCTTCCACCCCTCTCCCCCTCCCCCCTCCTTCCACCCTCCCTCCCCCCCCTCCCGGTTACAATGGAAACCCTACGGGGACGGGCCCAACGGGGAAAGAGGGGTACTGGGAAAAGGGGAGGTCCCCCTCCCTCCCCCCTTCCCCCTCCCCTCCCCCCTCCCCCCTCCCTCCACCTCCCTCCCCCTCCCTCCCCCTCCCCCCTACCCCCCTCCCTCCCCTCCCCCCTCCCTCCCCTCCCCTCCTCCCTCCACACCTCCCTCCTCCCTCCCTCCCCCTTCCCGCCCTCCCCTCCTCCCGGTTACAATGGAAACCCTACGAGGACGGGCCCAACGGGGAAAGAGTGGTACTGGGAAAAGGGGAGGTCCCCCTCCCTCCCTCCCCCCTACCCACCTCCCTCCCCTCTCCCTCCCCCCCTACCCTCCTCCCTTCCCCCCTCCCCCCTCCCATCCCCCCCTCTCCCCCCTCCCTCCCCCCTACCCCCTCCCTCCCCTCTCCCTCCCCCCTCCCCCCCTCCCCTCCACCCCTCCCTCCCCTCCTCCCTCCCCCTTCCCTCCCCCAACCCTCCCCCTTTCCTCCCATCCCGGTTACAATGGAAACCCTACGAGGACGGGCCCAACGGGCCCACTCGGTCTAGTCTATCTATATACTACTAAAACTCTGGGTTCGTGTGTATGTACGGAAGATTCCGTATGTACGAAAGATTCCGAAGATTTCTGTCCATAACTTACAAACCCTACTGCTCCTAGACGGTACACCAAAGCCCTACGATTTTTGTACCGCCATATTCACCATTAACATGGGCAACTATTGTAAGTACTTTCGTTCAAATTGAAGCTACATTTTTAAAGTTAGAGAGATATTAAAGTTTAAATTTTCATTTCTAACACTTTTCTTGAAGGGGCCAAACCCTACTCCTCCCAGACGGTACACCAAAGCGCTACGATTTTTGTACCGCCGTATTCACCATTAACATGGGCAACTATTGTAAGTACTTTCGTTCAAATTGAAGCTACCTTTTTAAAGCTAGAGAGATATTAAAGTTTAAATTTTTCATTTCTAACCCTTTTCTTGAAGGGGCTTCAGCGCGTGATGTCACAATGGCACCCGTGCACCAATGAGAGATCAGCTCGCGATGGACAAGCGGCTGCTATTGGGTGTTTACTACTTTAAATTTACATAATTTTTTTTCTGACCTTTTTTTTCAAGCTCTTCAGCTTGTGACGTCACAATGCTTGTGTGAGATGGTTGCGACATTGTTGCGAAAAGCAACTGCCAGTTTTTTAAAGTTGTGCGAGTCACTTAACATACACAGATCAGCATGGGGCCCCTATTCCCTCCCTCCCCCCCCCCTTCCCCTCTCAACCCCTTCCTCCCCACTCCTTCCCACCTCCACCCCCCCTCCCTCCCCCCCTTCCCCCCTCCCCTCCCCCTCCCCCTCCCTCCCCCTCCACCCTCCACACCTCCCTCCCTCCCCTTCCCTCCCTCCCTTCCTCCCGGTTACAATGGAAACCCTACGAGGACGGGCCCAACGGGGAAAGAGGGGTACTGGGAAAAGGGGAGGTCCCACTTCACCTCTCAACCCCTTCCTCCCCCCTCCTTCCCACCTCCATCCCCACTCCCTCCCCCCCTCCCTCCCCCTCAATCCCAACCTCCATCACCACTCAGCCCCTAACTCCCCCCCTCCCTCCTTCCCTCCATCCCACCCTCCCCCACTCCCTCCCAACTCCCTCCACCCTTCCATCCCTCTCCCCCTCCCCCCTCCTTCCACCCTCCCTCCCCCCTCCCGGTTACAATGGAAACCCTACGGGGACGGGCCCAACGGGGAAAGAGGGTTACTGGAAAAAGGGGAGATCCCCCTCCTTCCCCTCCCCCCTCCCCCCTTCCCTCCCCCTTCCCCCCTCCCCTTCCCCCCTCCCTCCCCCTCCCCTCCTCCCTCCACACCTCCCTCCTCCCTCCATCCCCCCTCCCGGTTACAATGGAAACCCTACGAGGACGGGCCCAACGGGGAAAGAGGGGTACTGGGAAAAGGGGAGGTCCCCCTTCCCCCCTCAACCCCTTCCTTCCCACCTCCATCCCCACTCCCTCCCCCCTCCTCCCCCTCCCTCCCCAACTCCCTCCCCCCTCCACCTCCCCCTAACTCCCCCCCTCCCTCCTTCCCTCCATCCCTCCCTCCCCAATCCCTCCCCCCTCCCTCCACCCTTCCATCCCTCTCCCCCCTCCTTCCACCCTCCCTCCCCCCTCCCGGTTACAATTGAAACCCTATGAGGACGGGCCCATCGGGGAAAGAGGGGTACTGGGAAAAGGGGAGGTCCCCCTCCCTTCCCCCTTCCCCCTCCCCTCCCCCCTCCCTCACCCTCCCCCCTACCCCCTCCCTCCCCTCCCCTCCTCCCTCCACACCTCCCTCCTCCCTCCCTCCCCTTCCCTCCCTCCCCTCCTCCCGGTTACAATGGAAACCCTACGAGGACGGGCCCAACGGGGAAAGAGGGGTACTGGGAAAAGGGGAGGTCCCCCTCCCTCCCCCTTACACCCTCCCTCCCTCCCCCTCCCCCTCTCCCTCCCCCCTCCCCTCCCCCCTCCCTCCCCCTCCCCTCCTCCCTCCACACCTCCCTCCTCCCTCCCTCCCCCTTCCCTCCCTCCCCTCCTCCCGGTTAAAATGGAAACCCTACGAGGACGGGCCCAACGGGGAAAGAGGGGTACTGGGAAAAGGGGACGTCCCCCTCCCTCACCCCCTCCCCTCCCCCTCCCTCCCCCCTACCCCCCTCCCTCCCCTCTCCCTCCCCCCTTCCCCCTCCCTCCCCCTCCCCTCCTCCCTCCCCCTCCCCTCCTCCCTCCACACCTCCCTCCTCCCTCCCTCCCCCTTCCCTACCTCCCCTCCTCCCGGTTACAATGGAAACCCTACGACGACGGGCCCAACGGGGAAAGAGGGGTACTGGGAAAACGGGTGGTCCCCCTCCCTCCCCCCTTCCCCCCTCCCTAACCCCTCCCTCCCCTCTCCCTCCCCCTCCCCCCTTCCCCCTCCCCCTCCCCTCCCCCTCCACACCTCCCTCCTCCCTTCCCTCCCCCCCACTCCCCTCCCGGTTACAATGGAAACCCTACGGGGACGGGCCCAACGGGGAAAGAGGGTTACTGGAAAAAGGGGAGATCCCCCTCCTTCCCCTCCCCCCTTCCCTCCCCCTTCCCCCCTCCCCTTCCCCCCTCCCTCCCCCTCCCCTCCTCCCTCCACACCTCCCTCCTCCCTCCATCCCCCCTCCCGGTTACAATGGAAACCCTACGAGGACGGGCCCAACGGGGAAATAGGGGTACTGGGAAAAGGGGAGGTCCCACTTCCCCCCTCAACCTCTTCCTCCCCCCTCCTTCCCACCTCCATCCCCACTCTCTCCCCCCTCAATCCCAACCTCCATCACCACTCAGCCCCTAACTCACCCGTCCCTCCTTCCCTCCATCCGACCCTCCCCCACTCCCTCCCCCCCTCCCTCCACCCTTCCACCCCTCTCCCCCTCCCCCCCTCCTTCCACCCTCCCTCCCCCCCCTCCCGGTTACAATGGAAACCCTACGGGGACGGGCCCAACGGGGAAAGAGGGGTACTGGGAAAAGGGGAGGTCCCCCTCCCTCCCCCCTCCCTCCCCCCTTCCCCCTCCCTCCCCCCTCCCCCTCCCCCTCCCTCCCCTCCCCCCTACCCCCCTCCCTCCCCTCCCCCCTCCCTCCCCTCCCCTCCTCCCTCCACACCTCCCTCCTCCCTCCCTCCCCCTTCCCGCCCTCCCCTCCTCCCGGTTACAATGGAAACCCTACGAGGACGGGCCCAACGGGGAAAGAGGGGTACTGGGAAAAGGGGAGGTCCCCCTCCCTCCCTCCCCCCTACCCACCTCCCTCCCCTCTCCCTCCCCCCCTTCCCTCCTCCCTTCCCCCCTCCCCCTCCCATCCCCCCCTCTCCCCCTCCCTCCCCCCTACCCCCCTCCCTCCCCTCCCCCCTCCCTCCCCTCCCCTCCTCCCTCCACACCTCCCTCCTCCCTCCCTCCCCCTTCCCGCCCTCCCCTCCTCCCGGTTACAATGGAAACCCTACGAGGACGGGCCCAACGGGGAAAGAGGGGTACTGGGAAAAGGGGAGGTCCCCCTCCCTCCCTCCCCCCTACCCACCTCCCTCCCCTCTCCCTCCCCCCCTTCCCTCCTCCCTTCCCCCCTCCCCCTCCCATCCCCCCCTCTCCCCCTCCCTCCCCCCTACCCCCCTCCCTCCCCTCTCCCTCCCCCCTCCCCCCCTCCCCTCCCCCCTCCCTCCCCCTTCCCTCCCCCAACCCTCCCCCTTTCCTCCCCTCCCGGTTACAATGGAAACCCTACGAGGACGGGCCCAACGGGCCCACTCGGTCTAGTCTATATACTACTAAAACTCTGCGGTCCAACATTCCGTATGTATGTATGTATATGTGTATGTACGGAAGATTCCGAAGAATTTCTGTCCATAACTTACAAACCCTACTCCTCCCTGAAGGTACACCAAAGCGCTACGATTTTTGTACCGCCATATTCACCATTAACGTGGGCAACTATTGTAAGTACTTTCGTTCAAATTGAAGTTACCTTTTTAAAGCTAGAGAGATATTAAAGTTTAAATTTTCATTTCTAACCCTTTTCTTGAAGGGGCTTCAGCGCGTGATGTCACAATGGCACCCGTGCACCAATCAGAGATCAGCTCGGTTTTAAATTTACATCTTCAGCTTGTGACGTCACAATGCTTGTGTGAGATTGTTGCAACATTGTTGCGAAAGGCAACTGCCAGTTTTTTAAAGTTGTGCAAGTCACTTAACATACACAGATCAGCATGGGGCCCCTATTCCCTCCCTCCCCCCCCCTTCTCCCCTCAACCCCTTCCTCCCCACTCCTTCCCACCTCCATCCCCACTCCCTCCCCCCTCCCTCCCCCCTCAATCCCAACCTCCATCACCACTCAGCCCCTAACTCCCCCCCTCCCTCCTTCCCTCCATCCCACCCTCCCCCACTCCCTCCCCCCTCCCTCCACCATTCCATCCCTCTCCCCCTCCCCCCTCCTTCCACCCTCCCTCCCCCCCTCCCGGTTACAATGGAAACTATACGGGGACGGGCCCAACGGGGAAAGAGGGGTACTGGGAAAAGGGGAGGTCCCACTTCCCCCCTCAACCCCTTCCTCCCCCCTCCTTCCCACCTCAATCCCCACTCCCTCCCCCCTCCCTCCCCCCTCAATCCCAACCTCCATCACCACTCAGCCCCTAACTCCCCCGCTCCCTCCTTCCCTCCATCCCACCCTCCCCCACTCCCTCCCCCCTCCCTCCACCATTCCATCCCTCTCCCCCTCCCCCCTCCTTCCACCCTCCCTCCCCCCTCCCGGTTACAATGGAAACCCTACGGGGACGGGCCCAACGGGGAAAGAGGGGTACTGGGAAAAGGGGAGGTCCCCCTTCCCCCCTCAACCCCTTCATCCCCCCTCCTTCCCACCTCCATCCCCACTCCCTCCCCCCCTCCTCCCCAACTCCCTCCCCCCTAACTCCCCCCTCCCTCCTTCCCTCCATCCCTCCCTCCCCCAATCCCTCCCCCTCCCTCCACCCTTCCATCCCTCTCCCCCTCCCCCCTCCTTCCACCCTCTCTCCCCCCTCCCGGTTACAATTGAAACCCTACGAGGACGGGCCCAACGGGGAAAGAGGGGTACTGGGAAAAGGGGAGGTCCCCCTCACTACCCCCTTCCCCCTCCCCTCCCCCCTTCCCCTCCCTCCCCCTCCCCCCTCCCTCCCCTCCCCCTCCCTCCCCTCCCCTCCTCCCTCCACCCCTCCCTCCTCCCTCCCTCCCCCTTCCCTCCCTCCCCTCCTCACGGTTACAATGGAAACCCTACGAGGACGGGCCCAACGGGGAAAGAGGGGGTACTGGGAAAAGGGGAGATCCCCCTCCCTCCCCCTTCCCCCCTCTCCCCCTTACCTCCCCCCCTCCCTCCCCTCTCCCTCCCTCCTCCCCCCTTCCCCCCTCCCCCCCTCCCCTCCCCCTCCCCTCCTCCCTCCACACCTCCCTCCTCCCTCCCTCCCTCCCCCTTCCCTCCCTCCCCTCCTCCCGGTTACAATGGAAACCCTACGAGGACGGGCCCAATGGTGAAAGAGGGGTACTGGGAAAATGGGAGGTTCCCCTCCCTCCCCCCTCCCTCCCTTCTCCCTCCCCCCCTCCCTCCCCCTCCCCTTCCCCCCTCCCTCCCCTTCCCCCCTCCCCCCTCCCTACCCCTCCCCCCTACCCCCTTCCCTCCCCTCTCCCTCCTCCCTTCCCCCCTCCCCTCCCCCTCCCCTCCCCCTCCCCTCCCCCCTCCACACCTCCCTACTCCCTCCCTCGAAAAGCAACTGACAGAAGCACTAAGTAGCCGCGAATGTTTCAAAACCAGCACTTAACCGCGAATGTTTTTTTAAAAAGCACTTAACCGCGAATGTTTCAAAACAAGCAATTAAAAAGCACTTTTTTTAAAAAAGTATTTTTTTTTATTCCAAGAGAATGGGGGGGGGGGTCTGAGAATGGGGACTGGGTAGGGGGACAACAGGGGTCGTTGCGGTGGGGGCTTGGTGGTGGGGGAAAGAGGGGTACTGGGAAAAGGGGAGGTCCCACTTCCCCCTCAACCTCTTCCTCCCCCCTCCTTCCCACCTCCATCCCGACTCTCTCCCCCCTCAATCCCAACCTCCATCACCACTCAGCCCCTAACTCACCCCTCCCTCCTTCCCTCCATCCGACCCTCCCCCACTCCCTCCCCCCCTCCCTCCACCCTTCCACCCCTCTCCCCCTCCTTCCACCCTCCCTCCCCCCCTCCCGGTTACAATGGAAACCCTACGGGGACGGGCCCAACGGTGAAAGAGGGGTACTGGGAAAAGGGGAGTTCCCCCTCCCTCCCCTCCTCCCTCCCCTCCCCCCTACCCCTCTTCCCCCCTCCCCCTCCCCTCCCTCACCCTCCCCTCCTCCCTCCACACCTCCCTCCTCCCTCCCTCCCCCCTCCCGGTTACAATGGAAACCCTACGAGGACGGGCCCAACGGGGAAAGAGGAGTACTGGGAAAAGGGGAGGTCCCCCTCCCTCCCCCCTTCCCGCTCCCCTCCCCCCTCCCCTCTCCCTCCCCCTCCCCCCTACCCCCCTCCCTCCCCTCCCCCCTCCCTCCCCTCCCCTCCTCCCTCCACACCTCCCTCCTCCCTCCCTCCCCCTTCCCGCCCTCCCGTCCTCCCGGTTACAATGGAAACCCTACGAGGACGGGCCCAACGGGGAAAGAGGGGTACTGGGAAAAGGGGAGGTCCCCCTCCCTCCCTCCCCCCTACCCACCTCCCTCCCCTCTCCCTCCCCCCTTCCCTCCTCCCTTCCCCTCTCCCCCCTCCCATCCCCCCCTCTCCCCCCTCCCTCCCCCCTACCCCCCTCCCTCCCCTCTCCCTCCCCCCTTCCCCCCTCCCCCCTCCCCTCCCTCCCCTCCTCCCTCCCCCTTCCCTCCCCTAACCCTCCCCCTTTCCTCCCCTCCCGGTTACAATGGAAACCCTACGAGGACGGGCCCAACGGGCCCACTCGGTCTAGTCTATCTATATACTACTAAAACTCTGCGGTCCAACATTCCGTATGTATGTATGTATATGTGTATGTACGGAAGATTCCGAAGAATTTCTGTCCATAACTTACAAACCCTACTCCTCCCTGAAGGTACACCAAAGCGCTACGATTTTTGTACCGCCATATTCACCATTAACGTGGGCAACTATTGTAAGTACTTTCGTTCAAATTGAAGTTACCTTTTTAAAGCTAGAGAGATATTAAAGTTTAAATTTTCATTTCTAACCCTTTTCTTGAAGGGGCTTCAGCGCGTGATGTCACAATGGCACCCGTGCACCAATCAGAGATCAGCTCGGTTTTAAATTTACATCTTCAGCTTGTGACGTCACAATGCTTGTGTGAGATTGTTGCAACATTGTTGCGAAAGGCAACTGCCAGTTTTTTAAAGTTGTGCAAGTCACTTAACATACACAGATCAGCATGGGGCCCCTATTCCCTCCCTCCCCCCCCCTTCTCCCCTCAACCCCTTCCTCCCCACTCCTTCCCACCTCCATCCCCACTCCCTCCCCCCCTCCCTCCCCCCTCAATCCCAACCTCCATCACCACTCAGCCCCTAACTCCCCCCCTCCCTCCTTCCCTCCATCCCACCCTCCCCCACTCCCTCCCCCCTCCCTCCACCATTCCATCCCTCTCCCCCTCCCCCCTCCTTCCACCCTCCCTCCCCCCCTCCCGGTTACAATGGAAACTATACGGGGACGGGCCCAACGGGGAAAGAGGGGTACTGGGAAAAGGGGAGGTCCCACTTCCCCCCTCAACCCCTTCCTCCCCCCTCCTTCCCACCTCAATCCCCACTCCCTCCCCCCTCCCTCCCCCCTCAATCCCAACCTCCATCACCACTCAGCCCCTAACTCCCCCGCTCCCTCCTTCCCTCCATCCCACCCTCCCCCACTCCCTCCCCCCTCCCTCCACCATTCCATCCCTCTCCCCCTCCCCCCTCCTTCCACCCTCCCTCCCCCCTCCCGGTTACAATGGAAACCCTACGGGGACGGGCCCAACGGGGAAAGAGGGGTACTGGGAAAAGGGGAGGTCCCCCTTCCCCCCTCAACCCCTTCATCCCCCCTCCTTCCCACCTCCATCCCCACTCCCTCCCCCCCTCCTCCCCAACTCCCTCCCCCCTAACTCCCCCCTCCCTCCTTCCCTCCATCCCTCCCTCCCCCAATCCCTCCCCCTCCCTCCACCCTTCCATCCCTCTCCCCCTCCCCCCTCCTTCCACCCTCTCTCCCCCCTCCCGGTTACAATTGAAACCCTACGAGGACGGGCCCAACGGGGAAAGAGGGGTACTGGGAAAAGGGGAGGTCCCCCTCACTACCCCCTTCCCCCTCCCCTCCCCCCTTCCCCTCCCTCCCCCTCCCCCCTCCCTCCCCTCCCCCTCCCTCCCCTCCCCTCCTCCCTCCACCCCTCCCTCCTCCCTCCCTCCCCCTTCCCTCCCTCCCCTCCTCACGGTTACAATGGAAACCCTACGAGGACGGGCCCAACGGGGAAAGAGGGGTACTGGGAAAAGGGGAGATCCCCCTCCCTCCCCCTTCCCCCCTCTCCCCCTTACCTCCCCCCCTCCCTCCCCTCTCCCTCCCTCCTCCCCCCTTCCCCCCTCCCCCCCTCCCCTCCCCCTCCCCTCCTCCCTCCACACCTCCCTCCTCCCTCCCTCCCTCCCCCTTCCCTCCCTCCCCTCCTCCCGGTTACAATGGAAACCCTACGAGGACGGGCCCAATGGTGAAAGAGGGGTACTGGGAAAATGGGAGGTTCCCCTCCCTCCCCCCTCCCTCCCTTCTCCCTCCCCCCCTCCCTCCCCCTCCCCTTCCCCCCTCCCTCCCCTTCCCCCCTCCCCCCTCCCTACCCCTCCCCCCTACCCCCTTCCCTCCCCTCTCCCTCCTCCCTTCCCCCCTCCCCTCCCCCTCCCCTCCCCCTCCCCTCCCCCCTCCACACCTCCCTACTCCCTCCCTCGAAAAGCAACTGACAGAAGCACTAAGTAGCCGCGAATGTTTCAAAACCAGCACTTAACCGCGAATGTTTTTTTAAAAAGCACTTAACCGCGAATGTTTCAAAACAAGCAATTAAAAAGCACTTTTTTTAAAAAAGTATTTTTTTTTATTCCAAGAGAATGGGGGGGGGGTCTGAGAATGGGGACTGGGTAGGGGGACAACAGGGGTCGTTGCGGTGGGGGCTTGGTGGTGGGGGAAAGAGGGGTACTGGGAAAAGGGGAGGTCCCACTTCCCCCTCAACCTCTTCCTCCCCCCTCCTTCCCACCTCCATCCCGACTCTCTCCCCCCTCAATCCCAACCTCCATCACCACTCAGCCCCTAACTCACCCCTCCCTCCTTCCCTCCATCCGACCCTCCCCCACTCCCTCCCCCCCTCCCTCCACCCTTCCACCCCTCTCCCCCTCCTTCCACCCTCCCTCCCCCCCTCCCGGTTACAATGGAAACCCTACGGGGACGGGCCCAACGGTGAAAGAGGGGTACTGGGAAAAGGGGAGTTCCCCCTCCCTCCCCTCCTCCCTCCCCTCCCCCCTACCCCTCTTCCCCCCTCCCCCTCCCCTCCCTCACCCTCCCCTCCTCCCTCCACACCTCCCTCCTCCCTCCCTCCCCCCTCCCGGTTACAATGGAAACCCTACGAGGACGGGCCCAACGGGGAAAGAGGAGTACTGGGAAAAGGGGAGGTCCCCCTCCCTCCCCCCTTCCCGCTCCCCTCCCCCCTCCCCTCTCCCTCCCCCTCCCCCCTACCCCCCTCCCTCCCCTCCCCCCTCCCTCCCCTCCCCTCCTCCCTCCACACCTCCCTCCTCCCTCCCTCCCCCTTCCCGCCCTCCCGTCCTCCCGGTTACAATGGAAACCCTACGAGGACGGGCCCAACGGGGAAAGAGGGGTACTGGGAAAAGGGGAGGTCCCCCTCCCTCCCTCCCCCCTACCCACCTCCCTCCCCTCTCCCTCCCCCCTTCCCTCCTCCCTTCCCCCCTCCCCCCTCCCATCCCCCCCTCTCCCCCCTCCCTCCCCCCTACCCCCCTCCCTCCCCTCTCCCTCCCCCCTTCCCCCCTCCCCCCTCCCCTCCCTCCCCTCCTCCCTCCCCCTTCCCTCCCCTAACCCTCCCCCTTTCCTCCCCTCCCGGTTACAATGGAAACCCTACGAGGACGGGCCCAACGGGCCCACTCGGTCTAGTATACTACTAAAACTCTGCGGTCCAACATTCCGTCTGTATGGATGTATATGTGTATGTACGCAAAGATTCCGAAGAGTTTCTGTCCATAACTTACAAACCCTACTCCTCCCTGACGGTACACCAAAGCGCTACGATTTTTGTACCGCCATATTCACCATTAACATGGGCAACTATTGTAAGTACTTTCGTTCAAATTGAAGCTACCTTTTTAAAGCTAGAGAGATATTAAAGTTTAATTTTCATTTCTAACCCTTTTCTTGAAGGGGCTTCAGCGCGTGATGTCACAATGGCACCCGTGCACCAATGAGAGATCAGCTCGGTTTTAAATTTACATCTTCAGCTTGTGACGTCACAATGCTTGTGTGAGATTGTTGCAACATTGTTGCGAAAGGCAACTGCCAGTTTTTTAAAGTTGTGCAAGTCACTTAACATACACAGATCAGCATGGGGCCCCTATTCCCTCCCTCCCCCCCCTTCCCCCCTCAACCCCTTCCTCCCCACTCCTTCCCACCTCCATCCCCACTCCCTCCCCCCCTCCTCCCCAACTCCCTCCCCACCTCCCTCACCCCTCCTCCCCTAACTCCCCCCCTCCCTCCTTCCCTCCATCCCTCCCCCCCTCCCTCCACCCTTCCATCCCTCTCCCCCTCCCCCCTCCTTCCACCCTCCCTCCCCCCTTCTGGTTACAAAGGAAACCCTACGGGGATGGGCCCAACGGGGAAAGAGGGGTACTGGGAAAAGGGGAGGTCCCCCTCCCTCCCCTCCCCTCCCCCCTCCCCCTCCCCCCTAACCCTCTCCCTCCCCCTTCCCCCCTCCCCTCCTCCCTCCACACCTCCCTCCTCCCTCCCTCCCCTCCTCCCGGTTACAATGGAAACCCTACGAGGACGGGCCCAACGGGGAAAGAGGGGTACTGGGAAAAGGGGAGGTCCCACTTCACCTCTCAACCCCTTCCTCCCCCCTCCTTCCCACCTCCATCCCCACTCCCTCCCCCCCTCCCTCCCCCTCAATCCCAACCTCCATCACCACTCAGCCCCTAACTCCCCCCCTCCCTCCTTCCCTCCATCCCACCCTCCCCCACTCCCTCCCAACTCCCTCCACCCTTCCATCCCTCTCCCCCTCCCCCCTCCTTCCACCCTCCCTCCCCCCTCCCGGTTACAATGGAAACCCTACGGGGACGGGCCCAACGGGGAAAGAGGGGTACTGGGAAAAGGGGAGGTCCCCCTTCCCCCCTCAACCCCTTCCTTCCCACCTCCATCCGCACTCCCTCCCCCCTCCTCCCCCTCCCTCCCCAACTCCCTCCCCCCTCCCCCTCCCCCTAACTCCCCCCCTCCCTCCTTCCCTCCATCCCTCCCTCCCCAATCCCTCCCCCCTCCCTCCACCCTTCCATCCCTCTCCCCCCTCCTTCCACCCTCCCTCCCCCCTCCCGGTTACAATTGAAACCCTACGAGGACGGGCCCATCGGGGAAAGAGGGGTACTGGGAAAAGGGGAGGTCCCCCTCCCTTCCCCCTTCCCCCTCCCCTCCCCCCTCCCTCCCCCTCCCCCCTACCCCCTCCCTCCCCTCCCCTCCTCCCTCCACACCTCCCTCCTCCCTCCCTCCCCTTCTCTCCCTCCCCTCCTCCCGGTTACAATGGAAACCCTACGAGGACGGGCCCAACGGGGAAAGAGGGGTACTGGGAAAAGGGGAGGTCCCCCTCCCTCCCCCTTACACGCTCCCTCCCTCCCCCTCCCCCTCTCCCTCCCCCCTCCCCTCCCCCCTCCCTCCCCCTCCCCTCCTCCCTCCACACCTCCCTCCTCCCTCCCCCCTACCCCCCTCCCTCCCCTCTCCCTCCTCCCCCTTCCCCCTCCCTCCCCCTCCCCTCCTCCCTCCCCCTCCCCTCCTCCCTCCACACCTCCCTCCTCCCTCCCTCCCCCTTCCCTACCTCCCCTCCTCCCGGTTACAATGGAAACCCTACGACGACGGGCCCAACGGGGAAAGAGGGGTACTGGGAAAACGGGTGGTCCCCCTCCCTCCCCCCTTCCCCCCTCCCTACCCCCTCCCTCCCCCTTGCCCCTTCCCCCCTCCCCCTCCCCTCCCCCCTCCACACCGCCCTCCTCCCTTCCCTCCCCCCCACTCCCCTCCCGGTTACAATGGAAACCTTACGAGGACGGGCACAACGGGGAAAGAGGGGTACTGGGAAAAGGGGAGGTCCCCCTCCCTCCCCCTTCCACCCTCACCCCTTCCCCCCACCCCTCCCCCTCTCCCTCCCCCCTCCCTCCACCTCCCCCCCTTCCCCCCTCCCCCTCCCTCCCCCTCCCCTCCTCCCTCCACACCTCCCTCTTCCCTCCCTCCCCCCTCCCTCCCTGCCTCACGGTTACAATGGAAACCCTACGAGGACGGGCCCAACGGGGAAAGGGGTGTGCTGGGGAAAGGGGGGGGGAGAGTAAGAGTGTATCTGGGGGAGAGAGAATGGGGGGGTCTGAGAATGGGGACTGGGGAGGGGGACAACAGGGGGCTTGGTGGTTTGGGAAAGAAGAGTACTGGGAAAAGGGGAGGTACCCCTCCCTCCCCACTCTCCTCCCTCCCTCATCCCTCCCTCCCTCCCGTCCCAGCAGCGCTGACCGCCGGGAGGTGTAGTCGCCGTCGCCTCTCCCGCTGTTTCATTTCATTTATAACAAAGACATTTATTTAAAATGAGGAATGTGATTTTCATTAAGTTTGATTTTATTTATTTTAAAAAAGCTGATGCTCTATAGATAAGTTTATTTCCTTTTCAACAAAGAACGCTGTTTATTTTAAAGTATAATAGACCCTCCCCCCACCCCCCTCCCTCCCCTCTCCCTCCCCATCCCCCTCCCCTCCTTCCCCCTCCCCTCCCCCCTCCACTCCACCCTCCCCTCCCCCCCTCCCTCCCACTTCCCTCCCTCCCATCCTCCCGGTTACAATGGAAACCCTACGAGGACGGGCCCAACGGGCCCACTCGGTCTAGTATACTATTAAAACTCAGATCTTGTTTATATATTTTTTTTGGGTTTGACCTGAATATTTGATATGTTCGCGCGTAACAGCGATTGCGGCAAAACGGTGAACCGTAGCGCGACGGTTTTCGCACCGTCTTAATCGCCAACCTCCCAAACGACCGGCCGTGATATTTTCCATTTGATTTAGTCGCATGTTTTTTAAGTTACAGAGTTTTTAAAGCGCTGCCCCCCCCCCCTTTTCAGGGGGGCGCTGCGGTGCGGATTTAGTCTTCAGCTTGTGATGTCACAATGCCCCTGTGAGATGAGCTCGAGCTGACCCCCCTCCCCCCCCCTTCAGCGTGTGATGTCACAATGGACAAGCAGCTGCTATTGGGTGTCTACTCTTTACAAATTTACATCTTTTTCTTTTTAACCTTTTTTTTCAAGGTCTTCAGCTTGTGACGTCACAATGCTTGTGTGAGATGGGTTCTACATTGTTGCGAAAAGCAGCTGATTGTTTTTTAAAGTTGTGTTTTTTATTGCAAGTCACTTAACATACACAGATCAGCATGGGGCCCCTATGCTCGTGGGCCACCGGGGCAAGTGTTTCGAAAAAAGAAAGGGGAGTTCCCCTTCCCCCGTCAACCCCTTCCTCCCCACTCCTTCCCACCTCCATCCCCACTCCCTCCCCCCCTCCTCCCCAACTCCCTCCCCATCCCTCCCCACCTCCCTCACCTCTCGGGGACGGGCCCAATGGGGAAAGAGGGGTACTGGGAAAAGGGGAGGTCCCCCTCCCTCCCCCCTTCCCCACTCCCTCCCCCCTCCCTCCACCTCCCCCCTTCCCCCCTCCCCCCCCCTTCCCTCCCCTCCACCCCCTTCCCTCCCCTCCTCCCTCCACACCTCCCTCCCTCCCCCCTCCCTCCCCGCCTCCCGGTTACAATGGAAACCCTGCGAGGACGGGCCCAACGGGGAAAGAGGGGTACTGGGAAAACGGGTGGTCCCCCTCCCTGCCCCCTCCCCCCCTCTCCCTCCCCCCTTCCCCCCTCCCCTCCCCCCTCCGTCCCATCCCCCATCCACACCTCCCTCCTCCCTTCCCTTCCCCCCACTCCCCTCCCGGTTACAATGGAAACCCTACAAGGACGGGCCCAACGGGGAAAGAGGGGTACTGGGAAAAGGGGAGGTCCCCCTCCCTCCCCCCTCCCTCCCCCCTCTCCCCTCCCCCTCCCCTCCTCCCTCCCTCCCACTTCCCTCCCTCCCCTCCTCCCGGTTCCAATGGAAACCCTACGAGGACGGGCCCAACGGGCACACTTGTGCTAGTATACTACTAAAACTCTGCGTTCGTGTGTATGTACGGAAGATTCCGTATGTACGAAAGATTCCGTATGTACGAAAGATTCCGAAGTGTCTTTGCTTGAGGCTTAACTTACAAACCCTACTCCTCCTAGACGGTACGCCAAAGCGCTACGATTTTTGTACCGCCATATTCACCATTAACATGGGCAACTATTGTAAGTACTTTCGTTCAAATTGAAGCTACCTTTTTAAAGCTAGAGAGATATTAAAGTTTAAATTTTTCATTTCTAACCCTTTTCTTGAAGGGGCTTCAGCGCGTGATGTCACAATGGCACCCGTGCACCAATGAGAGATCAGCTCGCGATGGACAAGCGGCTGCTATTGGGTGTTTACTACTTTAAATTTACATAATTTTTTTTCTGACCTTTTTTTTCAAGGTCTTCAGCTTGTGACGTCACAATGATTGTGTGAGATGGTTGCAACATTGTTGCGAAAAGCAACTGCCAGTTTTTTAAAGTTGTGCGAGTCACTTAACATACACAGATCAGCATGGGGCCCCTATTCCCTCCCTCCCCCCCTTCCCCCCTCAACCCCTTCCTCCCCACTCCTTCCCACCTCCAACCGCCCTCCCTCCCCCCTCCCGCCTTCCCCCCTCCCCTCCCCCCTCCCTCCCCCTCCCCCTCCACCTTCCACACCTCCCTCCCTCCCCCTTCCCTCCCTCCCCTCCTCCCGGTTACAATGAAACCCTACGAGGACGGGCCCAACGGGGAAAGAGGGGTACTGGGAAAAGGGGAGGTCCCCCTCCCTCCCCCTTCCCCATCCCATCCCCCCTCCCTCCCCTCTCCCTCCCCTTCCCCCCGTTCCCCCCTCCCCTTCCCCCCTCCCTCCACACCTCTCTCCTCCCTCCCTCCCCCTCCCTTCCTCCCATCCTCCCAATGCTTGTTTGAGATGGGTGCTTCATTGTTTCGAAAAGCACCACTAACAGATCGCAGTGAGAAGCACTATGTGACCGCGAATGTTTCAAAACAAGCACTTAAAAAGCACTTATATTTTTTTTAAGTATTTTTTTTTATTGCAAGTCACTTAACATACACAGATCAGCATTGGGCCCCTATGCTCGTGGGCCACCGGGGCAAGTGTTCGAAAAAAGCACTGAGAGTGTGTCTGGGGGAGAGAGAGAATGGGGGGGGTCTGAGAATGGGGACTGGGGAGGTGGACAACAGGGGTCGTTGCGGAGGGGGCTTGGTGGTGGGGGAAAGAGGGTACTGGAAAAGGGAGGTTCCACTTCCCCCTCAACCCCTTCCTCCCCCCTCCTCCCCACCTCCATCCACACTCGCTCCCCCCCTCCCCTCCCCCCTCAATCCAACCTCCATCACCACTCAGCCCCTAACTCCCCCCTCCCTCCTTCCCTCCATCCCACCCTCCCCCACTCCCTCCCCACTCCCTCCACCCTTCCATCCCTCTCCCCCTCCCCCCTCCCCCCTCCTTCCACCCTCCCTCCTCCCCCTCCCGGTTACAATGGAAACCCTAACGGGGACGGGCCCAACGGGGAAAGAGGGGTACTGGGAAAAGAGGAGATCCCCCTCCCTCCCCTCCCCCCTACCCCTCCCCCCTTACCCCCTCCCCTTCCCCCTCCCCTCCCCCCTCCCTCCCCCTCCCCTCCTCCCCCCACACCTCCCTCCTCCCTCCCGCCCCCCCTCCCGGTTACAATGGAAACCCTATGAGGACGGGCCCAACGGGGAAAGAGGGGTACTGGAAAAGGGGAGGTCCCCCTTCCCCCCCTCAACCCCTTCATCCCCCCTCCTTCCCACCTCCATCCCCACTCCCTCCCCCCCTCCTCCCCCTCCCTCCCCAACTCCCTCCCCCTCCCTCCCCTCTCCCCCCTAACTCCCCCCTCCCTCCCCAATCCCTCCCCCCCTCCCTCCACCCTTCCATCCCGTCTCCCCCCTCCTTGAAACCCTATGAGGACGGGCCCAACGGGGAAAGGGGAGTACTGGGAAAAGGGGAGTTTCCCCTCCCTCCCCCCTTCCCCCTCCCCTCCCCCCTCCCCTCTTCCTCCCCCTCCCTCCCCCTCCCTCCTACCCCCCTCCCTCCCCTCCCCCCTCCCTCCCCTCCCCTCCTCCTTCCACACCTCCCTCCTCCCTCCCTCCCCCTTCCCGCCCTCCCCTCCTCCCGTTACAATGGAAACCCTACGAGGACGGGCCCAACGGGGAAAGAGGGGTACTGGGAATAGGGGAGGTCCCCCTCCCTCCCTCCCCCCTACCCACCTTCTCCCCCCTTCCCTCCTCCCTTCCCCCTCCCCTCCCCCCTCCCATCCCCCCCCTCTCCCCCTCCCCTCTCCCCTACCCCTCTCCCTCCCCCTCCCCCCCTCCCCTCCCCCCTCCCTCCCCTCCTCCCTCCCCCTTCCCTCCCCCAACCCTCCCCCTTTCCTCCCCTCCCGGTTACAATGGAAACCCTACGAGGACGGGCCCAACGGCCCACTCGGTCTAGTTTACTATTAAAAACTCAGATCTTGTGCATATGTTTGTATCGGGGTTTCATTATATATCAGTGATTTCGGCAAAACGGTAAACCGGTCGCGCCACGGTTTTTGCACCCTCCTTGATCACCAACCTCCCTTCTGAACCGGCCGCGATATTTTCATTTAATTTGTTCATATGTTTTTTAAGTTACAGAGGTTTTAAAGCACTGCCCCCCCTGATTTATCGATTGTTTTGACAGAAGGGGGGCGCTGCGGTGCGGATTAGATCTTCATTGTGATGTCACAATGCCCCTGTGAGATGAACTCGAGCCGACCCCCATTCCCCCCCCCCCCCCCCCCGCGGTATTCAGCGTGTGATGTCACAATGGCCCCTGTGCTACATTGTTGCGAAAAGATGTCAAGTCAAGTCAATTTTATTTGTATAGCACATTTAAAAACAACCCACGTTCACCAAAGTGCTGTAACATCTGATTAGGTACTAAGGAAAAAAAATGAAACATACAGTAGCACACAAACAGTTCACAGCGCCTCCTCAATGAGCCTCAGACGCTAGGGAGTAGAAATAGGTTTTGAGCCTGGACTTAAAGAGTCGATGGAGGGGCAGTTCTGATGGGGAGAGGGATGCTCTTTCCCACCCTCCCTCCCCCCCCTCCCGGTTACAATGGAAACCCTACGGGGACGGGCCCTCTCCCTCCCCCTCCCTCATCCTCCCCCCCCACCCCCTCCCTCCCCTCTCCTCCCCCCTTCCCCCCTCCCATCACCCTCCCCCTTCCCTCCCTCACTCCTCCCGGTTACAATGGAAACCCTACGAGGACGGGCCCAACGGGAAAGAGAGGTACTGGGAAAAGGGAGGTCCCCCTCCCTCCCCCCTTCCCCCTCCACTTCCCCCCTCCCCTCCCCCCTCCTCCCCTCCCCCCTCCATCCCCTGCCCCCCTACCCCTCCCTCCTCTCTCCCTCCCCTTCCCCCCTTTCCCCCTCCCTCCCCTCCCCTCCTCCCCTCCTCCCACCACACCTCCCTCTCCCTCCCCCCTTCCCCACTTCCCCCCTCCCCCTCCCCTCCTCCTCCACACCTCCCTCCTCCCTCCCTCCCCCTTCCCTCCCTCCCTCCTCCCGGTTACAATGGAAACCCTACGAGGACGGGCCCAACGGGGAAAGAGGGGTACTGGGAAAAGTGGAGTTCCCCCTCCCTCCCCCCCTTCCCCCCTCCCTCCCCCCTCCCTCCACCTCCCCCCTTCCCCCCTTCCCCCCTCCCCTCCCCCCCTTTCCCTCCCCTCCTCCCTCCACACCTCCCTCCTCCCTCCCTCCCCCCTCCCTCCCCGCCTCCCGGTTTACAATGGAAACCCTACGAGGACGGGCCCAACGGGGAAAGAGGGGTACTGGGAAAAGGGAGGTCCCCTCCCTTCCCACTTCCCCCCTCCCTCCCCCTCCACCCGTACCCCCTCCCTCCCCTTTCCATCCCCCCCTCCCCCCCTCCCCTCCACCGCTCCCCTCCCCTCCCCCTCCCACACCTCCCTCCTCTCTTCCCTCCCCCCCACTCCCCTCCCCGTTACAATGGAAACCCTACGAGGACGGGCCAAACGGGAAAGAGGGGTACTGGGAAAAGGGGAGTTCCCCTCCCTCCCCCTTCCCCCCTCCCCCTCCCTCCCCTCGACCCTCCCTCCCCTCTCCCTCCCCCCTCCACCCTCCCCTCTCCCTCCCCCCTCCCCCCCTTCCCCCCTCCCCTCCTCCCCTCCCCCCCTCCCTCCCCCTCCCCTCCTCCTCCACACCTCCCTCCTCCCTCCCTCCCACTTCCCTCCTTCCCCTCCTCCCGGTTACAATGGAAACCCTACGAGGACGGGCCAACGGGGAAAGAGGGGTACTGGGAAAAGGGGAGGCCCCCTCCCTCCCCTTCCCACTCCCCTCCTCCTCCCTCCCCACTACCCCCCTCCCTCCCCCTCTCCCCTCCCCCTCCCCTCCTCCCTCCTCCCTCCCTCCCACTTCCCTCCCCTCCCCTCCTCCCGGTTACAATGGAAACCCTACGAGGACGGGCCCAACGGGGAAAGAGGGGTACTGGGAAAAGGGGAGGTCCCCCTCCCTCCCCCCTTCCCTCTCCCCTCCCTCCCCCTCCCCCCCCTCTGCCTCCCCTTCCCCCTCCCCTCCCCCCTCCCTCCCCCTCCCCCCTACCCCGCTCCCTCCCTCTCCCCCCCTTCCCCCCTCCGCTCCCCCCTCCCATCCCCCCTCCCCTCCCCCTCCACACCTCCCTCCTCCCTCCCTTCCCTCCCCCCCACTCCCCTCCCGGTTACAATGGAAACCCTACGAGGACGGGCCCAACGGGCACACTCGTGCTAGTCTATATACTACTAAAACTCAGATCTTGTGTTATATATATATATAACACTGATGTCGGCTGAATACGGCAATTCCGGCAAAACGGTGAACCGTAGCGCCACGATTTTTGTACCGCCTTAATCAGCATGCGGTTCGCTGCTGGAAAATGATATTTTTATTTAATTCGGACGCATATTTTTTAAGTTACAGAGGTTTAAAAGTGCTGCCCCCCCTGATTTATCGAAGTTTTGACAGAAGGGGGGCGCTGCGGTGCGGATTGTGATGTCACAATGCCCCTGTGAGATGGACTCGAGCTGACCCCCCTTCCCCCCCCCAGCGGTATTCAGCGTGTGACGTCACAATGCCCCTGTGCTACATTGTTGCGAAGAGCTGTCAAGTCAAGTCCATTTTATTTGTCCAGCACATTTAAAAACAACCCACGTTGACCAAAGTGCTGTACATCTGATTAGGTACTAAGGAAAAATGAAACATACAGTGGCACGCAAACAGTTCACAGCGCCTCCTCAATGAGCCTCAAACGCTAGGGAGTAGAAATAGGTTTTGAGCCTGGACTTAAAGGAGTCGATGGAGGGGGCAGTTCTGATGGGGAGAGGGATGCTCTTTCCACCCTCCCCCTCTCTCCCTCCCCCCTCCCCCCTTTCCCCCCTCCCCCCCTTTCCGCCCTCCCCTTCCACCCTCCCCTCCCCTCCCCCCTCCCTCCCCCTTCCCTCCCCCCACTCCCCTTCCCCCTTCCCCCTCCCCTCCTCCCTCCACACCTCCCTCCTCCCCCCCTCCCCCTTCCCTCCCTCCCCTTCTCCCGGTTACAATGTAAACCCTACGAGGACGGGCACAATGGGGAAAGAGGGGTACTGGGAAAAGGGGAGGTCCCCCTCCCTCCCGCCCTTCCCCTCCCCCCTCCCTCCCCCTCCCCCTCTCTCCCTCCCCCTCCCCCTCTCTCCCTCCCCCTTCCCCCCCTCCCCTTCCCCCCCTCCCTCCCCTACCCCCTCCCTCCCCCTCCCCTCCTCCCTCCACACCTCTCTCTCTCCCCCTTCCCTCCCTCCCCTCCTCCCGGTTACAATGGAAACCCTACGAGGACGGGCCCAACGGCACACTTGAGATGGGTGCTACAGTGAGAAGCACTATGTGACCGCGAATGTTTCAAAACAAGCACTTAAAAAGCACTTATCTCTTTTAAAGTATATTTTTTTATTGCAAGTCACTTAACATACACAGATCAGCATTGGGCCCATATGCTCGTGGGCCACCGGGGCAAGTGTTTCGAAAAAAGCACTGAGAGTGTGTATGGGGAGAGAGAGAATGGGGGGGGGGGTCTGTGAATGGGGACTGGGGACAACAGGGGTCGTTGCGGAGGGGGCTTGGTGGTGGGGGAAAGAGGGGTACGGGGAAAAGGGGAGGTCCCACTTCCCCCATCAACCCCTTCCTCCCCCCTCCTTCCCACCTCCATCCCCACTCCCTCCCCCCCTCCCTCCCCCCTCAATCCCAACCTCCATCACCACTCAGCCCCTAACTCCCCCCCTCCCTCCTTCCCTCCATCCCACCCTCCCCCACTCCCTCCCCCCTCCCTCCACCATTCATCCCTCTCCCCCTCCCCCCTCCTTCCACCATCCCTCCACCCCTCCCGGTTACATGGAAACCCTACAGGGACGGGCCCAACGGGGAAAGAGGGGTACTGGGAAAAGGGGAGATCCCCCTCCCTCCCCCCTTCCCCCTCCCTCCCCCCTCCCCCCTACCCCCCCTCCCTCTCCCCCTCCCTCCCCCTACCCTTCACTCCCCCCCTTCCCCCCTCCCCTCCCTCCCCCCCTCCTCCCTCCCTCCCCCTTCCCTCCCTCCCCTCCTCCCGGTTACAATGGAAACCCTACGAGGACGGGCCCAACGGGGAAAGAGGGGTACTGGGAAAAGGGGAGATCCCCCTCCCTCCCTCCCCCCTCACTCCCCCTTACCTCCCCCCTACCCCCCTCCCTCCCCTCTCCCTCCCTCCTCCCCCCTTCCCCCCCTCCCCTCCCCCTCCCCTCCCCTCCTCCCTCCACACCTCCCTCCTCCCTCCCTCCCCTCCCCTCCCTCCCCTCCTCCCGGTTACAATGGAAACCCTACGAGCACGGGCCCAATGGGGAAAGAGGGGTACTGGGAAAAGGGGAGGTCCCCCTCCCTCCCCCCTCACTCCCTTCTCCCTCCCCCCTCCCTCCCCCTCCCCTTCCCCCCTCCCTCCCCTTCCCCCTCCCCTCCCTCCCCCTCCCCCCTACCCCTTCCCTCCCCTCTCCCTCCCTCCCTTCCCCCCTCCCCTCCCCCTCCCTCCCCCTCCCCTCCCCCCTCCACACCTCCCTACTCCCTCCCTCCCCCTTCCCTACCCCCACTCCCCTCCCGGTTACAATGGAAACCCTACGAGGACGGGCCCAACGGGCACACTTGTTCTAGTATACTATTAAAACTCAGTTCTTATGTATGAGTATATTTGTATGTTGGTTTTGGGTAGTTATCAGTGATTTCGGCAAAACGGTAAACCGTCGCGCCACGGTTTTTGCACCGCCTTGATCACCAACCTCCCGGCTGACCGGCCGCGATATTTTCATTTAATTTGGTCGCATGTTTTTTAAGTTACAGAGGTTTAAAAGCGTTCCCCCCCCTTGTTTTATTGAAGGTTTTACAGAAGGGGGCGCTGCGGTGCGGATTAATCTTCATTGTGATGTCACAATGCCCCTGTGAGATGAACTCGAGCTGACCCCCCTTCCCCCCCCCCCCCCCCCCCGCGGTATTCAGCGTGTGATGTCACAATGGACAAGCAGCAGCTATTGGGTGTCTACTCTTTACAAATTTACATTTATTTATTTTTAACCTTTTTTTTCAAGGTCTTCACTTTGTTTCGAAAAAAGAAAGGGGAGGTCCCCCTTCCCCCTCAACCCTTCCTCCCCACTCCTTCCCACCTCCATCCCCACTCCCTCCCTCCCTCCTCCCCAACTCCCTCCCCACCTCCCTCACCCCTCGGGGACGGGCCCAACGGGGAAAGAGGGGTACTGGGAAAAGGGGAGGTCCCCCTCCCTCCCCCCTTCCCCCCTCCCCCCTTCCCCCCTCCCTCCCCCTCCCCTCCACCTCTTCCCCCCTCCCCCCTCCACTCCCACCCTTTCACCCTCCCCTCCCACCCTTCATCCCCTCCCCTCTTCCCTCCCTCCCCCCTCCCTCCCCGCCTCCCGGTTACAATGGAAACCCTACGAGGACGGGCCCAATGGGGAAAGAGGGGTACTGGAAAAGGGGAGGTCCCCCTCCCTCCCCTCTTCCCCTTCCCGCCCCCCTCCCTTCCAACCCCTCCTCCCTCCACACCTCCCTCCCCCTCCCCTCCTCCCTCCACGGATTTAGTCCAGCGTCTGACGTCACAATGCCCCTGTGAGAGGAGACCCCTTCTCCCCCCCGCGGTATTCAGCGTGTGACGTCACAATGGACAAGCAGCTGCTATTGGGTGTCTACTCTTTACAGAGGTTTTAAATTAACATTTTTTTATTTCTGACCTTTTTTTCAAGGTCTTCAACTTGTGACGTCACAATGATTGTGTGAGATGGGTGCTACATTGTTGCGAAAAGCACTAACAGATCGCCGTGATAAGCACTTGGTCATATCATATCATATCATATCATATCTATACAG
>NW_027602823.1:0-27117 GCF_053455715.1 Rhinoraja longicauda | reverse complement strand
AGGACGGGCCCAATGGTGAAAGAGGGGTACTGGGAAAATGGGAGGTTCCCCTCCCTCCCCCCTCCCTCCCTTCTCCCTCCCCCCCTCCCTCCCCCTCCCCTTCCCCCCTCCCTCCCCTTCCCCCCTCCCCCCTCCCTACCCCTCCCCCCTACCCCCTTCCCTCCCCTCTCCCTCCTCCCTTCCCCCCTCCCCTCCCCCTCCCCTCCCCCTCCCCTCCCCCCTCCACACCTCCCTACTCCCTCCCTCGAAAAGCAACTGACAGAAGCACTAAGTAGCCGCGAATGTTTCAAAACCAGCACTTAACCGCGAATGTTTTTTTAAAAAGCACTTAACCGCGAATGTTTCAAAACAAGCAATTAAAAAGCACTTTTTTTAAAAAAGTATTTTTTTTTATTCCAAGAGAATGGGGGGGGGGTCTGAGAATGGGGACTGGGTAGGGGGACAACAGGGGTCGTTGCGGTGGGGGCTTGGTGGTGGGGGAAAGAGGGGTACTGGGAAAAGGGGAGGTCCCACTTCCCCCTCAACCTCTTCCTCCCCCCTCCTTCCCACCTCCATCCCGACTCTCTCCCCCCTCAATCCCAACCTCCATCACCACTCAGCCCCTAACTCACCCCTCCCTCCTTCCCTCCATCCGACCCTCCCCCACTCCCTCCCCCCCTCCCTCCACCCTTCCACCCCTCTCCCCCTCCTTCCACCCTCCCTCCCCCCCTCCCGGTTACAATGGAAACCCTACGGGGACGGGCCCAACGGTGAAAGAGGGGTACTGGGAAAAGGGGAGTTCCCCCTCCCTCCCCTCCTCCCTCCCCTCCCCCCTACCCCTCTTCCCCCCTCCCCCTCCCCTCCCTCACCCTCCCCTCCTCCCTCCACACCTCCCTCCTCCCTCCCTCCCCCCTCCCGGTTACAATGGAAACCCTACGAGGACGGGCCCAACGGGGAAAGAGGAGTACTGGGAAAAGGGGAGGTCCCCCTCCCTCCCCCCTTCCCGCTCCCCTCCCCCCTCCCCTCTCCCTCCCCCTCCCCCCTACCCCCCCTCCCTCCCCTCCCCCCTCCCTCCCCTCCCCTCCTCCCTCCACACCTCCCTCCTCCCTCCCTCCCCCTTCCCGCCCTCCCGTCCTCCCGGTTACAATGGAAACCCTACGAGGACGGGCCCAACGGGGAAAGAGGGGTACTGGGAAAAGGGGAGGTCCCCCTCCCTCCCTCCCCCCTACCCACCTCCCTCCCCTCTCCCTCCCCCCTTCCCTCCTCCCTTCCCCCCTCCCCCCTCCCATCCCCCCCTCTCCCCCTCCCTCCCCCCTACCCCCCTCCCTCCCCTCTCCCTCCCCCCTTCCCCCCTCCCCCCTCCCCTCCCTCCCCTCCTCCCTCCCCCTTCCCTCCCCTAACCCTCCCCCTTTCCTCCCCTCCCGGTTACAATGGAAACCCTACGAGGACGGGCCCAACGGGCCCACTCGGTCTAGTATACTACTAAAACTCTGCGGTCCAACATTCCGTATGTATATGTGTATGTACGCAAAGATTCCGAAGAGTTTCTGTCCATAACTTACAAACCCTACTCCTCCCTGACGGTACACCAAAGCGCTACGATTTTTGTACCGCCATATTCACCATTAACATGGGCAACTATTGTAAGTACTTTCGTTCAAATTGAAGCTGCCTTTTTAAAGCTAGAGAAATATTAAAGTTTAATTTTCATTTCTAACCCTTTTCTTGAAGGGGCTTCAGCGCGTGATGTCACAATGGCACCCGTGCACCAATGAGAGATCAGCTCGGTTTTAAATTTACATCTTCAGCTTGTGACGTCACAATGCTTGTGTGAGATTGTTGCAACATTGTTGCGAAAGGCAACTGCCAGTTTTTTAAAGTTGTGCAAGTCACTTAACATACACAGATCAGCATGGGGCCCCTATTCCCTCCCTCCCCCCCCTTCCCCCCTCAACCCCTTCCTCCCCACTCCTTCCCACCTCCATCCCCACTCCCTCCACCCCTCCTCCCCAACTCCCTCCCCACCTCCCTCACCCCTCCTCCCCTAACTCCCCCCCCCTCCCTCCTTCCCTCCATCCCTCCCCCCCTCCCTCCACCCTTCCATCCCTCTCCCCCTCCCCCCTCCTTCCACCCTCCCTCCCCCCTTCTGGTTACAAAGGAAACCCTACGGGGACGGGCCCAACGGGGAAAGAGGGGTACTGGGAAAAGGGGAGGTCCCCCTCCCTCCCCTCCCCTCCCCCTCCCCCCTAACCCTCTCCCTCCCCCTTCCCCCTCCCCTCCTCCCTCCACACCTCCCTCCTCCCTCCCTCCCCTCCTCCCGGTTACAATGGAAACCCTACGAGGACGGGCCCAACGGGGAAAGAGGGGTACTGGGAAAAGGGGAGGTCCCCCTCCCTCCCCCCTTCCCCCATCCCATCCCCCCTTCCTCTCCTCTCCCTCCCCCTTCCCCCCGTTCCCCCCTCCCCTTCCCCATCCCTCCACACCTCTCTCCTCCCTCCCTCCCCTTCCCTCCCTCCCATCCTCCCAATGCTTGTTTGAGATGGGTGCTACATTGTTTCGAAAAGCACCACTAACAGATCGCAGTGAGAAGCACTATGTGACCGCGAATGTTTCAAAACAAGCACTTAAAAAGCACTTATCTTTTTTAAAGTATTTTTTTTAATTGCAAGTCACTTAACATACACAGATCAGCATTGGGCCCCTATGCTCGTGGGCCACCGGGGCAAGTGTTTCCCGGTTACAATGGAAACCCTACGGGGACGGGCCCAACGGGGAAAGAGGGGTACTGGGAAAAGGGGAGATCCCCCTCCCTCCCCTCCCCCCTACTCCCTCCCCCCTTCCCCCCTCCCCTTCCCCCCTCCCCTCCCCCCTCCCTCCCCCTCCCCTCCTCCCTCCACACCTCCCTCCCTCCCCCCTCCCGGTTACAATGGAAACCCTATGAGGACGGGCCCAACGGGGAAAGAGGGGTACTGGGAAAAGGGGAGGTCCCCCTTCCCCCCTCAACCCCTTCATCCCCCCTCCTTCCCACCTCCATCCCCACTCCCTCCCCCCCTCCTCCCCCTCCCTCCCCAACTCCCTCCCCCCTCCCCCCTAACTCCCCCCTCCCTCCTTCCCTCCCTCCCCAATCCCTCCCCCCCTCCCTCCACCCTTCCATCCCTCTCCCCCCTCCTTCCACCCTCCCTCCCCCCCTCCCGGTTACAATTGAAACCCTACGAGGACCGGCCCAACGGGGAAAGAGGAGTACTGGGAAAAGGGGAGGTCCCCCTCCCTCCCCCCTTCCCCTCCCCCCTACCCCCCTCCCTCCCCTCCCCCCTCCCTCCCCTCCCCTCCTCCCTCCACACCTCCCTCCTCCCTCCCTCCCCCTTCCCGCCCTCCCCATCTCCCGGTTACAATGGAAACCCTACGAGGACGGGCCCAACGGGGAAAGAGGGGTACTGGGAAAAGGGGAGGTCCCCCTCCCTCCCCCCTACCCACCTCCCTCCCCTCTCCCTCCCCCCTTTCCCTCCTCCCTTCCCCCCTCCCCTCCCCCTCCCATCCCCCCCTCTCCCCCTCCCTCCCCCCTACCCCCTCCCTCCCCTCTCCCTCCCCCCTCCCCTCCCCCCCTCCCCTCCCCTCCTCCCTCCCCCAACCCTCCCCCTTTCCTCCCCTCCCGGTTACAATGGAAACCCTACGAGGACGGGCCCAACGGGCCCACTCGGTCTAGTATACTACTAAAACTCTGCGGTCCAACATTCCGTATGTATGTATGTATATGTGTATGTACGGAAGATTCCGAAGAGTTTCTGTCCATAACTTACAAACCCTACTCCTCCCAGACGGTACACCAAAGCGCTACGATTTTTGTACCGCCATATTCACCATTAACATGGGCAACTATTGTAAGTACTTTCGTTCAAATTGAAGCAACCTTTTTAAAGCTAGAGAGATATTAAAGTTTAAATTTTCATTTCTAACCCTTTTCTTGAAGGGGCTTCAGCGCGTGATGTCACAATGGCACCCGTGCACCAATGAGAGATCAGCTCGGTTTTAAATTTACATCTTCAGCTTGTGACGTCACAATGCTTGTGTGAGATTGTTGCAACATTGTTGCGAAAAGCAACTGCCAGTTTTTTAAAGTTGTGCAAGTCACTTAACATACACAGATCAGCATGGGGCCCCTATTCCCTCCCTCCCCCCTTCCCCCCTCAACCTCTTCCTCCCCACTCCTTCCCACCTCCATCCCCACTCCCTCCCCCCCTCCTCCCCAACTCCCTCCCCACCTCCCTCACCCCTCCTCCCCTAACTCCCCCCCCTCCCTCCTTCCCTCCATCCTCCCCCCCTCCCTCCACCCTTCCATCCCTCTCCCCCTCCCCCCTCCTTCCACCCTCCCTCCCCCCCTTCTGGTTACAAAGGAAACCCTACGGGGACGGGCCCAACGGGGAAAGAGGGGTACTGGGAAAAGGGGAGGTCCCCCTCCCTCCCCTTCCCCCCTCCCCTCCCCCCTCCCCCTCCCCCCTAACCCTCTCCCTCCCCCTTCCCCCCTCCCCTCCCCCCCTCCCCTCCTCCCTCCACACCTCCCTCCTCCCTCCCTCCCCTCCTCCCGGTTACAATGGAAACCCTACGAGGACGGGCCCAACGGGGAAAGAGGGGTAATGGGAAAAGGGGAGGTCCCCCTCCCTCCCCCCTTCCCCCATCCCTTCCCCCATCCCATCCCCCCTCCCTCCCCTCTCCCTCCCCCTTCCCCCCGTTCCCCCCTCCCCTTCCCCCCTCCCTCCACACCTCTCTCCTCCCTCCCTCCCCTTCCCTCCCTCCCATCCTCCCAATGCTTGTTTGAGATGGGTGCTACATTGTTTCGAAAAGCACCACTAACAGATCGCAGTGAGAAGCCCTATGTGACCGCGAATGTTTCAAAACAAGCACTTAAAAAGCACTTATCTTTTTTTAAATATTTTTTTTTATTGCAAGTCACTTAACATACACAGATCAGCATTGGGCCCCAATGCTCGTGGGCCACCGGGGCAAGTGTTTCGAAAAAAGCACTGAGAGTGTGTCTGGGGGAGAGAGAGAATGGGGGGGGGGGTCTGAGAATGGGGACTGGGGAGGGGGACAACAGGGGTCGTTGCGGAGGGGGCTTGGTGGTGGGGGAAAGAGGGGTACTGGGAAAAGGGGAGGTTCCACTTCCCCCCTCAACCCCTTCCTCCCCCCTCCTTCCCACCTCCATCCCCACTCGCTCCCCCCCTCCCTCCCCCCTCAATCCCAACCTCCATCACCACTCAGCCCCTAACTCCCCCCCTCCCTCCTTCCCTCCATCCCACCCTCCCCCACTCCCTGCCCCCTCCCTCCACCCTTCCATCCCTCTCCCCCTCCCACCTCCTTCCACCCTCCCTCCCCCCCTCCCGGTTACAATGGAAACCCTACGGGGACGAGCCCAACGGGGAAAGAGGGGTACTGGGAAAAGGGGAGATCCCCCTCCCTCCCCTCCCCTACCCCCTTCCCCCCTCCCCTTCCCCCCTCCCCTCCCCCTCCCCTCCTCCCTCCACACCTCCCTCCTCCCTCCCTCCCCCCCTCCCGGTTACAATGGAAACCGTATGAGGACAGGCCCAACGGGGAAAGAGGGGTACTGGGAAAAGGGGAGGTCCCCCTTCCCCCCTCAACCCCTTCATCCCCCCTCCTTCCCACCTCCATCCCCACTCCCTCCCCCCCTCCTCCCCCTCCCTCCCCAACTCCCTCCCCCCTCCCCCCTAACTCCCCCCTCCCTCCTTCCCTCCCTCCCCAATCCCTCCCCCCCTCCCTCCACCCTTCCATCCCTCTCCCCCCTCCTTCCACCCTCCTTCCCCCCCTCCCGGTTACAATTGAAACCCTACGAGGACGGGCCCAACGGGGAAAGAGGAGTACTGGGAAAAGGGGAGGTCCCCCTCCCTCCCCCCTTCCCCCTCCCCTCCCCCCTCCCCTCTCCCTCCCCCTCCCCCTACCCCCTCCCTCCCCTCCCCTCCCTCCCCTCCCCTCCTCCCTCCACACCTCCCTCCTCCCTCCCTCCCCCTTCCCGCCCTCCCCTCCTCCCGGTTACAATGGAAACCCTACGAGGACGGGCCCAACGGGGAAAGAGGGGTACTGGGAAAAGGGGAGGTCCCACTTCCCCCCTCAACCCCTTCCTCCCCCCTCCTTCCCACCTCCATCCCCACTCGCTCCCCCCCTCCCTCCCCCCTCAATCCCAACCACCATCACCACTCAGCCCCTAACTCCCCCCCTCCCTCCTTCCCTCCATCCCACCCTCCCCCACTCCCTGCCCCCTCCCTCCACCCTTCCATCCCTCTCCCCCTCCCCCCTCCTTCCACCCTCCCTCCCCCCTCCCGGTTACAATGGAAACCCTATGAGGACGGGCCCAACGGGGAAAGAGGGGTACTGGGAAAAGGGGAGGTCCCCCTTCCCCCCTCAACCCCTTCATCCCCCCTCCTTCCCACCTCCATCCCCACTCCCTCCCCCCCTCCTCCCCCTCCCTCCCCCCTCCCCCCTAACTCCCCCCTCCCTCCTTCCCTCCATCCCTCCCTCCCCAATCCCTCCCCCCCTCCCTCCACCCTTCCATCCCTCTCCCCCCTCCTTCCACCCTCCCTCCCCCCCTCCGGTTACAATTGAAACCCTATGAGGACGGGCCCAACGGGGAAAGAGGAGTACTGGTAAAAGGGGAGGTCCCCCTCCCTCCCCCCTTCCCCCTCCCCTCTCCCTCCCCCTCCCTCCCCCTACCCCCCTCCCTCCCCTCCCCCCTCCCCTCCCCTCCTCCCTCCACACCTCCCTCCTCCCTCCCTCCCCCTTCCCGCCCTCCCCTCCTCCCGGTTACAATGGAAACCCTACGAGGACGGGCCCAACGGGGAAAGAGGGGTACTGGGAAAAGGGGAGGTCCCCCTCCCTCCCTCCCCCCTACCCACCTCCCTCCCCCCTACCCACCTCCCTCCCCTCTCCCTCCCCCCCTTCCCTCCTCCCTTCCCCCCTCCCCCTCCCATCCCCCCCTCTCCCCCCTCCCTCCCCCCTACCCCCCTCCCTCCCCTCTCCCTCCCCCCTCCCCCCCTCCCCTCCCCCCCTCCCTCCCCTCCTCCCTCCCCCTTCCCTCCCCCAACCCTCCCCCAACCCTCCCCCTTTCCTCCCCTCCCGGTTACAATGGAAACCCTACGAGGACGGGCCCAACGGGCCCACTCGGTCTAGTCTATATACTACTAAAACTCTGCGGTCCAACATTCCGTATGTATGTATGTATATGTGTATGTACGGAAGATTCCGAAGAGTTTCTGTCCATATAACTTACAAACCCTACTCCTCCCTGACGGTACACCAAAGCGCTACGATTTTTGTACCGCCATATTCACCATTAACGTGGGCAACTATTGTAAGTACTTTCGTTCAAATTGAAGCTACCTTTTTAAAGCTAGAGAGATATTAAAGTTTAAATTTTCATTTCTAACCCTTTTCTTGAAGGGGCTTCAGCGCGTGATGTCACAATGGCACCCGTGCACCAATGAGAGATCAGCTCGGTTTTAAATTTACATCTTCAGCTTGTGACGTCACAATGCTTGTGTGAGATTGTTGCAACATTGTTGCGAAAGGCAACTGCCAGTTTTTTAAAGTTGTGCAAGTCACTTAACATACACAGATCAGCATGGGGCCCCTATTCCCTCTCTCCCCCCCCTTCCCCCCTCAACCCCTTCCTCCCCACTCCTTCCCACCTCCATCCCCACTCCCTCCCCCCCTATTCCCTCCCTCCCCCCTTCCCCCTCAACCCCTTCCTCCCCACTCCTTCCCACCTCCATCCCCACTCCCTCCCCCCCTCCTCCCCAACTCCCTCCCCACCTCCCTCACCCCTCCTCCCCTAACTCCTCCCTCCCTCCCCCTTCCCTCCCTCCCCTCCTCCCGGTTACAATGGAAACCCTACGAGGACGGGCCCAACGGGGAAAGAGGGGTACTGGGAAAAGGGGAGGTCCCCCTCACTACCCCCTTCCCCCTCCCCTCCCCCTCCCTCCCCCTCCCCCCTACCCCCCTCCCTCCCCTCCCCCTCCCTCCCCTCCCCTCCTCCCTCCACACCTCCCTCCTCCCTCCCTCCCCCTTCCCTCCCTCCCCTCCTCCCGGTTACAATGGAAACCCTACGAGGACGGGCCCAACGGGGAAAGAGGGGTACTGGGAAAAGGGGAGGTCCCCCTCCCTCCCCCCTTCCCCCATCCCATCCCCCCTCCCTCCCCTCTCCCTCCCCCCCTTCCCCCCCTCCCCTTCCCCCCTTCCCTCCCCTCCTCCCTCCACACCTCCCTCCTCCCTCCCCTTCCCTCCCTCCCATCCTCCCAATGCTTGTTTGAGATGGGTGCTACAGTGAGAAGCACTATGTGACCGCGAATGTTTCGAAAAAAGCACTGTATGGGGGAGAGAGGGAATGGGGGGGGGGGTCTGTGAATGGGGACTGGGGACAACAGGGGTCGTTGCGGAGGGGGCTTGGTGGTGGGGGAAAGAGGGGTACTGGGAAAAGGGGAGGTCCCACTTCCCCCCTCAACCCCTTCCTCCCCCCTCCTTCCCACCTCCATCCCCACTCCCATCCCCACTCCCTCCCCCCCTCCCTCCCCCCTCAATCCCAACCTCCATCACCACTCAGCCCCTAACTCCCCCCCTCCCTCCTTCCCTCCATCCCACCCTCCCCCACTCCCTCCCCCCTCCCTCCACCATTCCATCCCTCTCCCCCTCCCCCCTCCTTCCACCTCCCTCCCCCCCTCCCGGTTACAATGGAAACCCTACGGGGACGGGCCCAACGGGGAAAGAGGGGTACTGGGAAAAGGGGAGATCCCCCTCCCTCCCCTCCCCCCTACCCGCTCCCCCCTTCCCTCCCCCCTCCCCTTCCCCCCTCCCCACCCCCCTCCCTCCCCCTCCCCTCCTCCCTCCACACCTCCCTCCACACCTCCCTCCCCCCTCCCTCCCGGTTACAATGGAAACCCTACGAGGACGGGCCCAATGGGGAAAGAGGGGTACTGGGAAAAGGGGAGGTCCCCCTTCCCCCCTCAACCCCTTCATCCCCCCTCCTTCCCACCTCCATCCCCACTCCCTCCCCCCCTCCTCCCCCTCCCTCCCCAACTCCCTCCCCCCTCCCTCCCCTCTAACTCCCCCCTCCCTCCTTTCCTCCATTCCTCCCTCCCCCAATCCCTCCCCCCTCCCTCCACCCTTCCATCCCTCTCCCCCTCCCCCCTCCTTCCACCCTCCCTCCCCCCTCCCCGTTACAATGGAAACCCTACGAGGACGGGCCCAACGGGGAAAGAGGGGTACTGGGAAAAGGGGAGGTCCCCCTCACTACCCCCTTCCCCCTCCCCCCTTCCCCTCCCTCCCCCTCCCCCCTACCCCCCTCCCTCCCCTCCCCCTCCCTCCCCTCCACTCCTCCCTCCACACCTCCCTCCTCCTTCCCTCCCTCCCCTCCTCCCGGTTACAATGGATACCCTACGAGGACGGGCCCAACGGGGAAAGAGGGGTACTGGGAAAAGGGGAGATCCCCCTCCCTCCCCCTTCCCCCCTCCCCTCCCCCTCCCTCCCCCTTACCTCCCCCCTACCCCCCTCCCTCCCCTCTCCCTCCCTCCTCCCCCCTTCCCCCCTCCCCCCCTCCCCTCCCCTCCCCCTCCCCTCCCCTCCTCCCTCCACACCTACACACCTCCCTCCTCCCTCCCTCCCCTCCTCCCGGTTACAATGGAAACCCTACGAGGACGGGCCCAATGGGGAAAGAGGGGTACTGGGAAAATGGGAGGTTCCCCTCCCTCCCCCTCACTCCCCCCTCCCTCCCTTCTCCCTCCCTCCCCCCCTCCCTCCCCTTCCCCCCTCCCTCCCCCTCCCCCCTACCCCCCTCCCCCCCTCCCTCCCCCTCCCCTCCCCCCTCCACACCTCCCTACTCCCTCCCTCGAAAAGCAACTGACAGAAGCACTAAGTAGCCGCGAATGTTTCAAAACCAGCACTTAACCGCGAATGTTTCAAAACAAGCAATTAAAAAGCACTTTTTTTTAAAGCATTTTTTTTTATTCCAAGAGAATGCGGGGTGGTCTGAGAATGGGGACTGGGTAGGGGGACAACAGGGGTCGTTGCGGTGGGGGCTTGGTGGTGGGGGAAAGAGGGGTACTGGGAAAAGGGGAGGTCCCACTTCCCCCTCAACCTCTTCCTCCCCCCTCCTTCCCACCTCCATCCCCACTCTCTCCCCCCTCAATCTCAACCTCCATCACCACTCAGCCCCTAACTCACCCCTCCCTCCTTCCCTCCATCCGACCCTCCCCCACTCCCTCCCCCCATCCCTCCACCCTTCCACCCCTCTCCCCCTCCCCCCTCCTTCCACCCTCCCTCCCCCCCTCCCGGTTACAATGGAAACCCTACGGGGACGGGCCCAACGGGGAAAGAGGGGTACTGGGAAAAGGGGAGTTCCCCCTCCCTCCCCTCCTCCCTCCCCTCTTCAGAGCCCCACTCACGCACTCCATTCCCCCCTTCATCCCCCTTAAAACTCCCCCAAACCTGTGCTGCATTAACTTAAATTGGTTTCAGGTTTTTTTTTTACAAGCCCCACTCACCCACTCCATTCACACCCCCTCAACTCCTTATCATCCCCCCCCACAACCCACCCCCTTATCCTCTTCTCACCCACTCCATCCCCCAGCCCCATTACCCCCCTCTCTTCCACCCTCCATTCACCCAATTCATCCCCCCTGAACCCCCTTTGAAACTCCCCCAAACCTCTACTAATGCGCTCCCCCCGGACCTTTCACTAATGCGCTCCCCCGCCCCCCCCCCCCGGACCTTTCACTAATGCGCTCCCCCGCTCACCCCCCCCCCCCACGTGAGAGGATCGCCGACGCTCTTATTTGTACGACAGGGCGTGTCCCCCTGAAAGCTCTCGCTGCTGCTGAACTGTCTGGTTCGTGCTGAGACGTCGAGCTTTGGCTGCTGCTGTGCAATACAAGATAAGCTTCATTTCCATTGATATTTTATTTAAAGCAAATCGCTTTGTTTAAACATAAAGTCCATTTCATTTTACCTTATTTACTTTCGTTTCTTTTTAGTTTTTACCTAGGGGAGGCTTTCTTTAGTTAGGGAGGTTTGCCGTTTTGTGCTCTAAATTTTTTTTGTCTTTTTAACATTACTTGCATTTCATTTTTCCTCATTTCCGATTGTTTTATTTCTATTTCATACTTCGGGGAGGGTTTTTTAGTGAGTGAACGTTGCCTTTTTCTGTTCAGCTTCCCACTTCGCACTCGACGCCCCATTGGTTGGTGTACCACGTGAGGGAGTAAAATAAAACGTCGCCTTCATTTATATTCTTTTCATTTTCAAAGAAAAACGCTTCATTTCAAAAAGCATTGATTTCTTTTTTGTCAAAAAAGTACGTTTTCATAGGATTATTTCACTTTAAAAAACGATTTAAAGAAAAAAACGCTTTGTTTTTTAAACATAAAAATAATTTCATTTTTCCTCATTTAGATTTGTTTCATTTGAGAACTCAACTCACTCTCTCAATCCCCCCTCCACCTCCCCACATTCATCCCCCCGAACCCCCTTTAAAACTCCCCAAAAAACCTCTACTGCATTGGTCTAAAACCCTCCCCACACTCAGCCACTCCATCCCCACTCACGCACTCCATTCCCACCTCAATCTCCCGTTAACACTCCACCAAACCTCTCCTGGATTAACTGGAATTTTGTTTATGGTTTTTTCAGAGCCCCACTCTTGCACTCCATTCCCCCATCAATCCCCTTTAAAACTCCCCCAAGCCTGTGCTGCATTAACTTAAATTGGTTTCAGGTGTTTGTAAGAGACCCACTCCATTCACACCCCCTCAACCCCACTTATCATCCCACAACCCACCTCAACCTGCCTTATCGTCCCCTCACCCACTCCAACCTCCTCAGCCCCCTTATCCCCCCCTCCACTCACCCAATTCATCCCCCCTGAGCCCCCTTTAAAACTCCCCCAAGCCTTCACTGCATTGGTCTAACACCCTCCTCTTACTCAGCCACTCCATTCCCACCTCAACCCCCTTCACTCAGGCACTCCATTCCCACCTAACCCCCCCGCCCTTAAAACTCCCCCAAACCTCTCCTATATTAACTGAAATTGTGTTTAGGATTTTTTTCAGAGCCCCACTCACCTACTCCATCCATACTCCCTCAACCCCACTAATCATCCCCCCTGCAACCCACCTCAACCCTCTTATCCTCCCCTCACCCACTATCCTCCTTATCCTCTCTCCATCTCCCATTCCATTCCCCCTGAACCCCCTTTAAAACTCCCCCAAACCTCGACTGTATTGGTCTAACACCTCCCCTTACGCAGCCACCCCATCCCCCTCACTCAGGCACTCAATTCCCACCTCAACCCCCCCCCCCCCCCGCTTAAAACTCCCCCAAATCTTTCTTCAGAGCCCCATTCACGCACTCCATTCCCCCTTCAATCCCCCTTAAAACTCCCCAAACCTGTGCTGCATTAATTTAAATTGGATTCAGTTTTTTGTTTAAGAGCCCCACTCCATCCACACCCCCCTCAACCCCACTTACCATCCCCCCTGCAACCCACCTCAACCCTCTTATCCTCCCCTCACCCACTCCAGCCCCCTTATACCCCCCTCCTCCACCCCATTCACCCAATTCAGTCCCCCTGAACCCCCTTTAAAACTCCCCCAAACCTCCACTGCATTGGTCTAACACCCTCCCCTTACTCAACCACTCCATCCTTCCACTCACGCACCCCATTCCCCCCCACCCACCCCCCCATAAAACTCCCCCAAACCTCTCCTGCATTAACTGAAATTGTGTTTAGGATTTTTTTGAGAGCCCCACTCATGCTCTTCAATCCCCCTTAAAACTCCCCCAAACCTGTGCTGCATTAACTTAAATTGGTCTCAGATTTTTTTAAGAGCCCCACTTACGCACTCCATTCCCCCTTCAATCTCCCTTAAAACTCCCCCAAACCTGTGCTGCATTAACTTAAATTGGTTTCAGGGTTTTTTTAAGAGCCCCACTCACCCACTCCATCCACACCCCCCTCAACCCCACTTATCATCCCCTCCATAACCCACCTCAGCCCCCTTATCCTCTTCTCACCCACTCCAGCCCCCTTATCCCCCCCTCTTCCACACTCCATTCACCCATTTCATCGCTGCTGAACTCCCTTTGAAACTCCCCCAAACCGCTACTGCATTGGTCTAACACAGCCACTCCATCCCCCCTCTCCCCCACTCACACACTCCATTCCCACCTGAAACCCCCTTAACTCCCCCAAACCTGCATTAACTGAGATTGTGTTTAGGATTTTTTTGAGAGCCCCACTCAGGCACTCCATACCCCCTTCAATCTCCCTTAAAACTCCCCCAAACCTGTGCTGCATTTACTTAAATTGGTCTCAGGTTTTTTTTAATAGCCCCACAATCCCACTCCATCCACACACCCTCAATCCCACTTATCATCCCCCGCACAACCCACCTCATCCCCCCTTATCCTCTTCTCATCCACTCCATCCCCCTCAGCCCCCTTATCCCCCCCTCTATTCACCCAATTCATCCCCCCTGAACCCCCTTTGAAACTCCCCCAAACCTCTACTGCATTGGTCTAACACTCAGCCACTCCATCCCCCCTCCCTCCACCACTCACACACTGCATTCCCACCTGAAACCCCTTATAACTCCCCCAAACCTCTGTCGCATTAACTGAAATTGTGTTTAAGATTTTACAGAGCTCCAGTCACACACTCCATTCCCCCCTCAATCTATCTATCTATCTATATAATACTAAAACTCTGCGGTCCAACATTCCGTATGTATGTATGTATATGTGTATGTACGGAAGATTACTTACAAACCCTACTCCTCCTAGACGGTACACCAAAGCGCTACGATTTTTGTACCGCCGTATTCACCATTAACCTGGGCAACTATTGTAAGTACTTTCGTTCAAATTGAAGCTACCTTTTTAAAGCTAGAGAGATATTAAAGTTTAAATTTTCATTTCTAACCCTTTTCTTCAAGGGGCTACATTTGTTTCCAAAAGTTTACAGAAAAGGATTTAGTTTTCAGCAAGGATTTAGTTTTCAGCTTGTGACGGCGGCTACATTGTTTCGAAAAGCTTCCAAGAAGTCTTTTTTGTTATTGCAAGTCAAGTCAAGTCAAGTCAGTTTTATTTGTATAGCACATTTAAAAACAACCCACGTTGACCAAAGTACTGCACATCTGATTAGGAAAAAACAAACAAACATCTGATTAGGGAAAAAAAAAAAGAATGAAGGCTATAGTGGTCACTTGACATACACAGATCAGGAGGACGGGCCCAACGGGCACACTTGGAGAGTAAGAGTGGGGCTGGGGGAGGAGAGAATGGGGGGTGTGGGGACGGGCCCAACGGGCCCTCTTTTCCGGGCCCAACGGGCACACTTGGAGAGTAAGAGTGGGGCTGGGGGAGTGAGAATGGGGGGTGTGGGGACGGGCCCAACGGGCCCTCTTTTCTAGTATACTACTAAAACTCTGCGGTCCAACATTCCGTATGTATGTATGTATATGTGTATGTACGGAAGATTCCGAAGAATTTCTGTCCATAACTTACAAACCCTACTCCTCCCTGAAGGTACACCAAAGCGCTACGATTTTTGTACCGCCATATTCACCATTAACGTGGGCAACTATTGTAAGTACTTTCGTTCAAATTGAAGTTACCTTTTTAAAGCTAGAGAGATATTAAAGTTTAAATTTTCATTTCTAACCCTTTTCTTGAAGGGGCTTCAGCGCGTGATGTCACAATGGCACCCGTGCACCAATCAGAGATCAGCTCGGTTTTAAATTTACATCTTCAGCTTGTGACGTCACAATGCTTGTGTGAGATTGTTGCAACATTGTTGCGAAAGGCAACTGCCAGTTTTTTAAAGTTGTGCAAGTCACTTAACATACACAGATCAGCATGGGGCCCCTATTCCCTCCCTCCCCCCCCCTTCTCCCCTCAACCCCTTCCTCCCCACTCCTTCCCACCTCCATCCCCACTCCCTCCCCCCCTCCCTCCCCCCTCAATCCCAACCTCCATCACCACTCAGCCCCTAACTCCCCCCCTCCCTCCTTCCCTCCATCCCACCCTCCCCCACTCCCTCCCCCCTCCCTCCACCATTCCATCCCTCTCCCCCTCCCCCCTCCTTCCACCCTCCCTCCCCCCCTCCCGGTTACAATGGAAACTATACGGGGACGGGCCCAACGGGGAAAGAGGGGTACTGGGAAAAGGGGAGGTCCCACTTCCCCCCTCAACCCCTTCCTCCCCCCTCCTTCCCACCTCAATCCCCACTCCCTCCCCCCTCCCTCCCCCCTCAATCCCAACCTCCATCACCACTCAGCCCCTAACTCCCCCGCTCCCTCCTTCCCTCCATCCCACCCTCCCCCACTCCCTCCCCCCTCCCTCCACCATTCCATCCCTCTCCCCCTCCCCCCTCCTTCCACCCTCCCTCCCCCCTCCCGGTTACAATGGAAACCCTACGGGGACGGGCCCAACGGGGAAAGAGGGGTACTGGGAAAAGGGGAGGTCCCCCTTCCCCCCTCAACCCCTTCATCCCCCCTCCTTCCCACCTCCATCCCCACTCCCTCCCCCCCTCCTCCCCAACTCCCTCCCCCCTAACTCCCCCCTCCCTCCTTCCCTCCATCCCTCCCTCCCCCAATCCCTCCCCCTCCCTCCACCCTTCCATCCCTCTCCCCCTCCCCCCTCCTTCCACCCTCTCTCCCCCCTCCCGGTTACAATTGAAACCCTACGAGGACGGGCCCAACGGGGAAAGAGGGGTACTGGGAAAAGGGGAGGTCCCCCTCACTACCCCCTTCCCCCTCCCCTCCCCCCTTCCCCTCCCTCCCCCTCCCCCCTCCCTCCCCTCCCCCTCCCTCCCCTCCCCTCCTCCCTCCACCCCTCCCTCCTCCCTCCCTCCCCCTTCCCTCCCTCCCCTCCTCACGGTTACAATGGAAACCCTACGAGGACGGGCCCAACGGGGAAAGAGGGGTACTGGGAAAAGGGGAGATCCCCCTCCCTCCCCCTTCCCCCCTCTCCCCCTTACCTCCCCCCCTCCCTCCCCTCTCCCTCCCTCCTCCCCCTTCCCCCCTCCCCCCCTCCCCTCCCCCTCCCCTCCTCCCTCCACACCTCCCTCCTCCCTCCCTCCCTCCCCCTTCCCTCCCTCCCCTCCTCCCGGTTACAATGGAAACCCTACGAGGACGGGCCCAATGGTGAAAGAGGGGTACTGGGAAAATGGGAGGTTCCCCTCCCTCCCCCCTCCCTCCCTTCTCCCTCCCCCCCTCCCTCCCCCTCCCCTTCCCCCCTCCCTCCCCTTCCCCCCTCCCCCCTCCCTACCCCTCCCCCCTACCCCCTTCCCTCCCCTCTCCCTCCTCCCTTCCCCCCTCCCCTCCCCCTCCCCTCCCCCTCCCCTCCCCCCTCCACACCTCCCTACTCCCTCCCTCGAAAAGCAACTGACAGAAGCACTAAGTAGCCGCGAATGTTTCAAAACCAGCACTTAACCGCGAATGTTTTTTTAAAAAGCACTTAACCGCGAATGTTTCAAAACAAGCAATTAAAAAGCACTTTTTTAAAAAAGTATTTTTTTTTATTCCAAGAGAATGGGGGGGGGGTCTGAGAATGGGGACTGGGTAGGGGGACAACAGGGGTCGTTGCGGTGGGGGCTTGGTGGTGGGGGAAAGAGGGGTACTGGGAAAAGGGGAGGTCCCACTTCCCCCTCAACCTCTTCCTCCCCCCTCCTTCCCACCTCCATCCCGACTCTCTCCCCCCTCAATCCCAACCTCCATCACCACTCAGCCCCTAACTCACCCCTCCCTCCTTCCCTCCATCCGACCCTCCCCCACTCCCTCCCCCCCTCCCTCCACCCTTCCACCCCTCTCCCCCTCCTTCCACCCTCCCTCCCCCCCTCCCGGTTACAATGGAAACCCTACGGGGACGGGCCCAACGGTGAAAGAGGGGTACTGGGAAAAGGGGAGTTCCCCCTCCCTCCCCTCCTCCCTCCCCTCCCCCCTACCCCTCTTCCCCCCTCCCCCTCCCCTCCCTCACCCTCCCCTCCTCCCTCCACACCTCCCTCCTCCCTCCCTCCCCCCTCCCGGTTACAATGGAAACCCTACGAGGACGGGCCCAACGGGGAAAGAGGAGTACTGGGAAAAGGGGAGGTCCCCCTCCCTCCCCCCTTCCCGCTCCCCTCCCCCCTCCCCTCTCCCTCCCCCTCCCCCCTACCCCCCTCCCTCCCCTCCCCCCTCCCTCCCCTCCCCTCCTCCCTCCACACCTCCCTCCTCCCTCCCTCCCCCTTCCCGCCCTCCCCTCCTCCCGGTTACAATGGAAACCCTACGAGGACGGGCCCAACGGGGAAAGAGGGGTACTGGGAAAAGGGGAGGTCCCCCTCCCTCCCTCCCCCCTACCCACCTCCCTCCCCTCTCCCTCCCCCTTTCCCTCCTCCCTTCCCCCCTCCCCCCTCCCATCCCCCCCTCTCCCCCCTCCCTCCCCCCTACCCCCCTCCCTCCCCTCTCCCTCCCCCCTTCCCCCCTCCCCCCCTCCCCTCCCTCCCCTCCTCCCTCCCCCTTCCCTCCCCTAACCCTCCCCCTTTCCTCCCCTCCCGGTTACAATGGAAACCCTACGAGGACGGGCCCAACGGGCCCACTCGGTCTAGTATACTACTAAAACTCTGCGGTCCAACATTCCGTATGTATATGTGTATGTACGCAAAGATTCCGAAGAGTTTCTGTCCATAACTTACAAACCCTACTCCTCCCTGACGGTACACCAAAGCGCTACGATTTTTGTACCGCCATATTCACCATTAACATGGGCAACTATTGTAAGTACTTTCGTTCAAATTGAAGCTGCCTTTTTAAAGCTAGAGAGATATTAAAGTTTAATTTTCATTTCTAACCCTTTTCTTGAAGGGGCTTCAGCGCGTGATGTCACAATGGCACCCGTGCACCAATGAGAGATCAGCTCGGTTTTAAATTTACATCTTCAGCTTGTGACGTCACAATGCTTGTGTGAGATTGTTGCAACATTGTTGCGAAAGGCAACTGCCAGTTTTTTAAAGTTGTGCAAGTCACTTAACATACACAGATCAGCATGGGGCCCCTATTCCCTCCCTCCCCCCCCTTCCCCCCTCAACCCCTTCCTCCCCACTCCTTCCCACCTCCATCCCCACTCCCTCCACCCCTCCTCCCCAACTCCCTCCCCACCTCCCTCACCCCTCCTCCCCTAACTCCCCCCCCTCCCTCCTTCCCTCCATCCCTCCCCCCCTCCCTCCACCCTTCCATCCCTCTCCCCCTCCCCCCTCCTTCCACCCTCCCTCCCCCCTTCTGGTTACAAAGGAAACCCTACGGGGACGGGCCCAACGGGGAAAGAGGGGTACTGGGAAAAGGGGAGGTCCCCCTCCCTCCCCTCCCCCTCCCCCCTAACCCTCTCCCTCCCCCTTCCCCCTCCCCTCCTCCCTCCACACCTCCCTCCTCCCTCCCTCCCCTCCTCCCGGTTACAATGGAAACCCTACGAGGACGGGCCCAACGGGGAAAGAGGGGTACTGGGAAAAGGGGAGGTCCCCCTCCCTCCCCCCTTCCCCCATCCCATCCCCCCTCCCTCTCCTCTCCCTCCCCCTTCCCCCCGTTCCCCCCTCCCCTTCCCCCATCCCTCCACACCTCTCTCCTCCCTCCCTCCCCTTCCCTCCCTCCCATCCTCCCAATGCTTGTTTGAGATGGGTGCTACATTGTTTCGAAAAGCACCACTAACAGATCGCAGTGAGAAGCACTATGTGACCGCGAATGTTTCAAAACAAGCACTTAAAAAGCACTTATCTTTTTTTAAAGTATTTTTTTTAATTGCAAGTCACTTAACATACACAGATCAGCATTGGGCCCCTATGCTCGTGGGCCACCGGGGCAAGTGTTTCCCGGTTACAATGGAAACCCTACGGGGACGGGCCCAACGGGGAAAGAGGGGTACTGGGAAAAGGGGAGATCCCCCTCCCTCCCCTCCCCCCTACTCCCTCCCCCCTTCCCCCCTCCCCTTCCCCCCTCCCCTCCCCCCTCCCTCCCCCTCCCCTCCTCCCTCCACACCTCCCTCCCTCCCCCCTCCCGGTTACAATGGAAACCCTATGAGGACGGGCCCAACGGGGAAAGAGGGGTACTGGGAAAAGGGGAGGTCCCCCTTCCCCCCTCAACCCCTTCATCCCCCCTCCTTCCCACCTCCATCCCCACTCCCTCCCCCCCTCCTCCCCCTCCCTCCCCAACTCCCTCCCCCCTCCCCCCTAACTCCCCCCTCCCTCCTTCCCTCCCTCCCCAATCCCTCCCCCCCTCCCTCCACCCTTCCATCCCTCTCCCCCCTCCTTCCACCCTCCCTCCCCCCCTCCCGGTTACAATTGAAACCCTACGAGGACCGGCCCAACGGGGAAAGAGGAGTACTGGGAAAAGGGGAGGTCCCCCTCCCTCCCCCCTTCCCCTCCCCCCTACCCCCCTCCCTCCCCTCCCCCCTCCCTCCCCTCCTCTCCTCCCTCCACACCTCCCTCCTCCCTCCCTCCCCCTTCCCGCCCTCCCCTCCTCCCGGTTACAATGGAAACCCTACGAGGACGGGCCCAACGGGGAAAGAGGGGTACTGGGAAAAGGGGAGGTCCCCCTCCCTCCCCCCTACCCACCTCCCTCCCCTCTCCCTCCCCCCTTTCCCTCCTCCCTTCCCCCCTCCCCTCCCCCTCCCATCCCCCCCTCTCCCCCTCCCTCCCCCCTACCCCCTCCCTCCCCTCTCCCTCCCCCCTCCCCTCCCCCCCTCCCCTCCCCTCCTCCCTCCCCCTTCCCTCCCCCAACCCTCCCCCTTTCCTCCCCTCCCAGTTACAATGGAAACCCTACGAGGACGGGCCCAACGGGCCCACTCGGTCTAGTATACTACTAAAACTCTGCGGTCCAACATTCCGTATGTATATGTGTATGTACGCAAAGATTCCGAAGAGTTTCTGTCCATAACTTACAAACCCTACTCCTCCCTGACGGTACACCAAAGCGCTACGATTTTTGTACCGCCATATTCACCATTAACATGGGCAACTATTGTAAGTACTTTCGTTCAAATTGAAGCTGCCTTTTTAAAGCTAGAGAGATATTAAAGTTTAATTTTCATTTCTAACCCTTTTCTTGAAGGGGCTTCAGCGCGTGATGTCACAATGGCACCCGTGCACCAATGAGAGATCAGCTCGGTTTTAAATTTACATCTTCAGCTTGTGACGTCACAATGCTTGTGTGAGATGGTTTGCAACATTGTTGCGAAAGGCAACTGCCAGTTTTTTAAAGTTGTGCAAGTCACTTAACATACACAGATCAGCATGGGGCCCCTATTCCCTCCCTCCCCCCCCTTCCCCCCTCAACCCCTTCCTCCCCACTCCTTCCCACCTCCATCCCCACTCCCTCCACCCCTCCTCCCCAACTCCCTCCCCACCTCCCTCACCCCTCCTCCCCTAACTCCCCCCCCTCCCTCCTTCCCTCCATCCCTCCCCCCCTCCCTCCACCCTTCCATCCCTCTCCCCCTCCCCCCTCCTTCCACCCTCCCTCCCCCCTTCTGGTTACAAAGGAAACCCTACGGGGACGGGCCCAACGGGGAAAGAGGGGTACTGGGAAAAGGGGAGGTCCCCCTCCCTCCCCTCCCCTCCCCCTCCCCCCTAACCCTCTCCCTCCCCCTTCCCCCTCCCCTCCTCCCTCCACACCTCCCTCCTCCCTCCCTCCCCTCCTCCCGGTTACAATGGAAACCCTACGAGGACGGGCCCAACGGGGAAAGAGGGGTACTGGGAAAAGGGGAGGTCCCCCTCCCTCCCCCCTTCCCCCATCCCATCCCCCCTCCCTCTCCTCTCCCTCCCCCTTCCCCCCGTTCCCCCCTCCCCTTCCCCCATCCCTCCACACCTCTCTCCTCCCTCCCTCCCCTTCCCTCCCTCCCATCCTCCCAATGCTTGTTTGAGATGGGTGCTACATTGTTTCGAAAAGCACCACTAACAGATCGCAGTGAGAAGCACTATGTGACCGCGAATGTTTCAAAACAAGCACTTAAAAAGCACTTATCTTTTTTTAAAGTATTTTTTTTAATTGCAAGTCACTTAACAGACACAGATCAGCATTGGGCCCCTATGCTCGTGGGCCACCGGGGCAAGTGTTTCCCGGTTACAATGGAAACTCTACGGGGACGGGCCCAACGGGGAAAGAGGGGTACTGGGAAAAGGGGAGATCCCCCTCCCTCCCCTCCCCCCTACTCCCTCCCCCCTTCCCCCCTCCCCTTCCCCCCTCCCCTCCCCCCTCCCTCCCCCTCCCCTCCTCCCTCCACACCTCCCTCCCTCCCCCCTCCCGGTTACAATGGAAACCCTATGAGGACGGGCCCAACGGGGAAAGAGGGGTACTGGGAAAAGGGGAGGTCCCCCTTCCCCCCTCAACCCCTTCATCCCCCCTCCTTCCCACCTCCATCCCCACTCCCTCCCCCCCTCCTCCCCCTCCCTCCCCAACTCCCTCCCCCCTCCCCCCTAACTCCCCCCTCCCTCCTTCCCTCCCTCCCCAATCCCTCCCCCCCTCCCTCCACCCTTCCATCCCTCTCCCCCCTCCTTCCACCCTCCCTCCCCCCCTCCTGGTTACAATTGAAACCCTACGAGGACCGGCCCAACGGGGAAAGAGGAGTACTGGGAAAAGGGGAGGTCCCCCTCCCTCCCCCCTTCCCCTCCCCCCTACCCCCCTCCCTCCCCTCCCCCCTCCCTCCCCTCCCCTCCTCCCTCCACACCTCCCTCCTCCCTCCCTCCCCCTTCCCGCCCTCCCCTCCTCCCGGTTACAATGGAAACCCTACGAGGACGGGCCCAACGGGGAAAGAGGGGTACTGGGAAAAGGGGAGGTCCCCCTCCCTCCCCCCTACCCACCTCCCTCCCCTCTCCCTCCCCCCTTTCCCTCCTCCCTTCCCCCCTCCCCTCCCCCTCCCATCCCCCCCTCTCCCCCTCCCTCCCCCCTACCCCCTCCCTCCCCTCTCCCTCCCCCCTCCCCTCCCCCCCTCCCCTCCCCTCCTCCCTCCCCCTTCCCTCCCCCAACCCTCCCCCTTTCCTCCCCTCCCGGTTACAATGGAAACCCTACGAGGACGGGCCCAACGGGCCCACTCGGTCTAGTCTACTACTAAAACTCAGATCTTGTGTTATATATATATATAACACTGATGTCGGCTGAATACGGCAATTCCGGCAAAACGGTGAACCGTAGCGCCACGATTTTTGTACCGCCTTAATCAGCATGCGGTTCGCTGCTGGAAAATGATATTTTTATTTAATTCGGACGCATATTTTTTAAGTTACAGAGGTTTAAAAGTGCTGCCCCCCCTGATTTATCGAAGTTTTGACAGAAGGGGGGCGCTGCGGTGCGGATTGTGATGTCACAATGCCCCTGTGAGATGAACTCGAGCTGACCCCCCTTCCCCCCCCAGCGGTATTCAGCGTGTGACGTCACAATGCCCCTGTGCTACATTGTTGCGAAGAGCTGTCAAGTCAAGTCCATTTTATTTGTATAGCACATTTAAAAACAACCCACGTTGACCAAAGTGCTGTACATCTGATTAGGTACTAAGGAAAAAATGAAACATACAGTGGCACGCAAACAGTTCACAGCGCCTCCTCATTGAGCCTCAAACGCTAGGGAGTAGAAATAGGTTTTGAGCCTGGACTTAAAGGAGTCGATGGAGGGGGCAGTTCTGATGGGGAGAGGGATGCTCTTTCCACCCTCCCCCTCTCTCCCTCCCCCTCCCCCCTTTCCCCCCTCCCCCCCTTTCCGCCCTCCCCTTCCACCCTCCCCTCCCCTCCCCCCTCCCTCACCCTTCCCTCCCCCCACTCCCCTTCCCCTTCCCCCTCCCCTCCTCCCTCCACACCTCCCTCCTCCCCCCCTCCCCCTTCCCTCCCTCCCCTTCTCCTGGTTACAATGTAAACCCTACGAGGACGGGCACAATGGGGAAAGAGGGGTACTGGGAAAAGGGGAGGTCCCCCTCCCTCCGCCCTTCCCCTCCCCCCTCCCTCCCCCTCCCCCTCTCTCCCTCCCCCTCCCCCTCTCTCCCTCCCCCCTTCCCCCCCTCCCCTTCCCCCCCTCCCCTCCCCTACCCTCTCCCTCCCCCTCCCCTCCTCCCTCCACACCTCTCTCTCTCCCCCTTCCCTCCCTCCCCTCCTCCCGGTTACAATGGAAACCCTACGAGGACGGGCCCAACGGGCACACTTGAGATGGGTGCTACAGTGAGAAGCACTATGTGACCGCGAATGTTTCAAAACAAGCACTTAAAAAGCACTTATCTCTTTTTAAAGTATATTTTTTTATTGCAAGTCACTTAACATACACAGATCAGCATTGGGCCCATATGCTCGTGGGCCACCGGGGCAAGTGTTTCGAAAAAAGCACTGAGAGTGTGTATGGGGAGAGAGAGAATGGGGGGGGTCTGTGAATGGGGACTGGGGACAACAGGGGTCGTTGCGGAGGGGGCTTGGTGGTGGGGGAAAGAGGAGTACTGGGAAAAGGGGAGGTCCCACTTCCCCCATCAACCCCTTCCTCCCCCCTCCTTCCCACCTCCATCCCCACTCCCTCCCCCCCTCCCTCCCCCCTCAATCCCAACCTCCATCACCACTCAGCCCCTAACTCCCCCCCTCCCTCCTTCCCTCCATCCCACCCTCCCCCACTCCCTCCCCCCTCCCTCCACCATTCCATCCCTCTCCCCCTCCCCCCTCCTTCCACCATCCCTCCACCCCTCCCGGTTACAATGGAAACCCTACAGGGACGGGCCCAACGGGGAAAGAGGGGTACTGGGAAAAGGGGAGATCCCCCTCCCTCCCCCCTTCCCCCTCCCTCCCCCCTCCCCCCTACCCCCCCTCCCCTCTCCCCCTCCCTCCCCCTACCCCTTCACTCCCCCCTTCCCCCCTCCCCTCCCTCCCCCCTCCTCCCTCCCTCCCCCTTCCCTCCCTCCCCTCCTCCCGGTTACAATGGAAACCCTACGAGGACGGGCCCAACGGGGAAAGAGGGGTACTGGGAAAAGGGGAGATCCCCCTCCCTCCCTCCCCCCTCACTCCCCCTTACCTCCCCCCTACCCCCCTCCCTCCCCTCTCCCTCCCTCCTCCCCCCTTCCCCCCCTCCCCTCCCCCTCCCCTCCCCTCCTCCCTCCACACCTCCCTCCTCCCTCCCTCCCCCTCCCCTCCCTCCCCTCCTCCCGGTTACAATGGAAACCCTACGAGCACGGGCCCAATGGGGAAAGAGGGGTACTGGGAAAAGGGGAGGTCCCCCTCCCTCCCCCCTCACTCCCTTCTCCCTCCCCCCTCCCTCCCCCTCCCCTTCCCCCCTCCCTCCCCTTCCCCCCTCCCCTCCCTCCCCCTCCCCCCTACCCCCTTCCCTCCCCTCTCCCTCCCTCCCTTCCCCCCTCCCCTCCCCTCCCCCCTCCACACCTCCCTACTCCCTCCCTCCCCCTTCCCTACCCCCACTCCCCTCCCGGTTACAATGGAAACCCTACGAGGACGGGCCCAACGGGCACACTTGTTCTAGTATACTATTAAAACTCAGATGTTGTATCTATATATATATATTCCACTGATGTCGGCTGAATACGGCAATTCCGGCAAAACGGTGAACCGTAGCGCCACGATTTTTATGCCGCCTTAATCAGCATGCGGTTCGCTGCTGGAAAATGATATTTTTATTTAATTCGGACGCATATTTTTTAAGTTACAGAGGTTTAAAAGTGCTGCCCCCCCTGATTTATCGAAGTTTTGACAGAAGGGGGGCGCTGCGGTGCGGATTGTGATGTCACAATGCCCCTGTGAGATGAACTCGAGCTGACCCCCCTTCCCCCCCCAGCGGTATTCAGCGTGTGACGTCACAATGCCCCTGTGCTACATTGTTGCGAAGAGCTGTCAAGTCAAGTCCATTTTATTTGTATAGCACATTTAAAAACAACCCACGTTGACCAAAGTGCTGTACATCTGATTAGGTACTAAGGAAAAAAATGAAACATACAGTAGCACACAAACAGTTCACAGCGCCTCCTCAATGAGCCTCAGACGCTAGGGAGTAGAAATAGGTTTTGAGCCTGGACTTAAAGGAGTCGATGGAGGGGGCAGTTCTGATGGGGAGAGGGATGCTCTTTCCACCCTCCCCCTCTCTCCCTCCCCCCTCCCCCCTCCCCCCCTTTCCGCCCTCCCCTTCCCCCCCTCCCTCCCCTCCTCCCTCCTCCCTCCCTCCCCCTTCCCTCCCTCCCCTCCTCCCGGTTACAATGGAATCCCTACGAGGACGGGCCCAACGGGGAAAGTGGGGTACTGGGAAAAGGGGAGAGCCCCCTCCCTCCCCCTTCCCCCTCCCTCCCCCCTCCCTCCCCCCTACCCCTCCCTCCCCCCTCCCTCCCCCTACCCCCTCACTCCCCCCTTCCCCCCTCCCCTCCCCCCCTCCCTCCCCCTCCCCTCCTCCCTCCACACCTCCCTCCTCCCTCCCTCCCCCTTCCCTCCCTCCCCTCCTCCCGGTTACAATGGAAACCCTACGAGGACGGGCCCAACGGGGAAAGAGGGGTACTGGGTAAAGGGGAGGTCCCCCTCCTCCCCCCTTCCCCCCTCCCCTCCCCCTCCCTCCCCCTACCCCCCTCCCTCCCTCCCCTCTCCCTCCCCCTACCCCCTCCCCTCCCCCCTCCTTCCCCATCTCCCTCCACACCTCCCTCCTCCCTCCACACCTCCCTCCTCCCTCCCTCCCCCTTCCCTCCCTCCCGTCCTCCCGGTTACAATGGAAACCCTACGAGGACAGGCCCAACGGGGAAAGAGGGGAACTGGGAAAAGGGGAGGTCCCCCTCCTTCCCCCCTTCCCCCCTCCCCTCCCCTCCCAAACAGTTCACAGTACCTCCTCAATTAGCCTCAAAAGCTAGGGAGTAGAAATAGGTTTTGAGCCTGGACTTAAAGGAGTCGATGGAGGAGGCAGTTCTGATGGGGAGAGGGATGCTCTTTCAACCCTCCCCCCTCCCCCCCCTCCCCCCTTTCCGCCCTCCCCTTCCCCCCCTCCCTCCCCTCCTCCCTCCTCCCTCCCTCCCTCCCTCCCCTCCTCCCGGTTACAATGGAAACCCTACAAGGACGGGCACAACGGGGAAAGAGGGGTACTGGGAAAAGGGGAGGTCCTCCTCCCTCCCCCCCTTCCCTCTCCCCTTCCCCCCTCCCCCTTCCCCCCTCCCCTCCCTCCCTCCCCCCTCCCTCCCCCCTACCCCCTCCCTCCCCTCTCCCTCCCCCCTCCCCTCCCCCCTCCCATCCCACAACGGGTAAAGAGGGGTACTGGGAAAACAGGTGGTCCCCCTCCCCCCTCCCTCCCCCCTCCCTCCCCGCCTCCCGGTTACAATGGAAACCCTACGAGGACGGGCCCAACGGGCCCACTTGGTCTAGTCTATATACTAAAACTCATTTGTTTGTTTGTTTGTTCCTGAACAACAGCCAAAACAGTACACGATAGCGCGACAATATTAGGCCCACCTTACTCACCGTCGATCCTTTGGTGCCAATGGAAGAAGTTTCATTGAAATCGGTGTTATATTTTAAAAGTTATTTTAAAGTTTAAATCTATCTCCTCGGGAGGGAAGGGGGTGGGATGGGAAGGGGGAGGGGTGGAGGAAAGGGTGCTGCACCAATGCAGGAGAGGTTTGGGCCCAATGGGTCCACTTGGTCTAGTCTAAAATAAAATAGAAAGCCATTTGTGTTTAACTTTCAAAATAACATAAAGTGCAATTCCTTTGAAAATAGACTCACCTATTTCAATGGTATCTTCTACAAATTGACAGAATTCTCCTTCGTAGTTGTCTAGGCAGTCACAGTCATCACCATCCCAGATCCCTCCATTCTGACAAGGGTTTTTTCCGACTATAACAGATAATAAGATTTCTATTGGTTGGCAGACAGGAAACAAAGAGTAGGGATTAACGGGTCCTTTTCAGAATAACAGGCAGTGACTAGTGGGGTACCGCAAAGCTCGGTGCTGGGACCGCAGCTATTTATAATATACATTGATGACTTGGATGAAGGGATTAAAAGTAACATTAGCAAATTTGCAGATGACACAAAGCTGAGTGGCAGTGTGAACCAAAGATACTAGAGTAACAAGATGAACCACTCCGTTGAAATCGCCTACACTGAAGTGTAGTACGCAAAGG
>NW_027602822.1:0-27147 GCF_053455715.1 Rhinoraja longicauda | reverse complement strand
CCGCACAGTCCCGTCCCGCACAGTCCCGTCCCGTCCCGCACAGTCCCACACAGTCCCATCCCGCACAGTCCCGTCCCGCACAGTCCCTCACAGTCCCGTCCCGCACAGTCCCTCACAGTCCCGTCCCGCACAGTCCCTCACAGTCCCGTCCCGCACAGTCCCGTCCCGCACAGTCCCGCACAGTCCCGTCCCGCACAGTCCCGTCCCGCAGTCCCGCACAGTCCCGTCCCGCACAGTCCCGCACAGTCCCGTCCCGCAGTCCCGCACAGTCCCGTCCCGCACAGTCCCGCAGTCCCGCACAGTCCCGCACAGTCCCGTCCCGCACAGTCCCATCCCGTCCCGCACAGTCCCACACAGTCCCATCCCGCACAGTCCCGCACAGTCCCGTCCCGCACAGTCCCGTCCCGCACAGTCCCGCAGTCCCTCACAGTCCCGTCCCGCACAGTCCCGTCCCGCACAGTCCCGCACAGTCCCGCACAGTCCCGTCCCGTCCCGCACAGTCCCGTCCCGCAGTCCCGCACAGTCCCGTCCTGCACAGTCCCGCACAGTCCCGTCCCGCACAGTCCCGTCCCGCAGTCCCGCAGTCCCGTCCCGTCCCGCACAGTCCCGTCCCGCACAGTCCCGTCCCGCAGTCCCGCAGTCCCGTCCCGCACAGTCCAGTCCCGCACAGTCCCGTCCCGCAGTCCCGTCCCGCACAGTCCCGTCCCGTCCCGCACAGTCCCGTCCCGCACAGTCCCGTCCCGCACAGTCCCGTCCCGCACAGTCCCGTCCCGTCCCGCACAGTCCCGTCCCGCACAGTCCCGTCCCGCACAGTCCCGTCCCGCACAGTCCCGTCCCGCACAGTCCCGTCCCGTCCCGCACAGTCCCGTCCCGCACAGTCCCGTCCCGCACAGTCCCGTCCCGCACAGTCCCGTCCCGCACAGTCCCGTCCCGTCCCGCACAGTCCCGTCCCATCCCGTCCCGCACAGTCCCGTCCCGCACAGTCCCGCACAGTCCCGTCCCGCACAGTCCCGCACAGTCCCGTCCCGCACAGTCCCGTCCCGCACAGTCCCGTCCCGCACAGTCCCGTCCCGCACAGTCCCGCATAGTCCCGCAGTCCCGTCCCGCACAGTCCCGCACAGTCCCGTCCCGCGCAGTCCCGCACAGTCCAGTCCCGCACAGTCCCGTCCCGCACAGTCCCGTCCCGCACAGTCCCGTCCCGCACAGTCCCGTCCCGTCCCGTCCCGCACAGTCCCGCACAGTCCCGTCCCGTCCCGCACAGTCCCGCACAGTCCCGTCCCGTCCCGCACAGTCCCGTCCCCCCGTCCCGCACAGTCCCGTCCCGCACAGTCCCGCACAGTCCGGTCCCGTCCCGCACAGTCCCGCATAGTCCCGTCCCGCACAGTCCCGTCCCGTCCCGTCCCGCACAGTCCCGTCCCGTCCCGCACAGTCCCATCCCGTCCCGTCCCGCACAGTCCCGCATAGTCCCGTCCCGCACAGTCCCGTCCCGTCCCGTCCCGCACAGTCCCGTCCCGTCCCGCACAGTCCCATCCCGTCCCGTCCCGCACAGTCCCGCACAGTCCCGTCCCGCAGTCCCGTCCCGCAGTCCCGTCCCGCACAGTCCCGTCCCGTCCCGCACAGTCCCGTCCCGCACAGTCCCGCGCAGTCCCGCACAGTCCCGCACAGTCCCGTCCCGCCGTCCCGCACAGTCCCGTACCGCACAGTCCAGTCCCGCACAGTCCCGTCCCGCACAGTCCCGCACAGTCCCGTCCCGCACAGTCCCGCACAGTCCCGCAGTCCCGTCCCGCACAGTCCCGCACAGTCCCGTCCCGCACAGTCCCGTCCCGCACAGTCCCGCACAGTCCAGTCCCGCACAGTCCCGTCCCGCACAGTCCCGTCCCGTCCCATCCCGCACAGTCCCGTCCCGTCCCGTCCCGCACAGTCCCGTCCCGTCCCGTCCCGCACAGTCCCGTCCCCCCGTCCCGCACAGTCCCGTCCCGCACAGTCCCGCACAGTCCCGTCCCGTCCCGCACAGTCCCGCATAGTCCCGTCCCGTCCCGCACAGTCCCGTCCCGCACAGTCCCGTCCCGTCCCGTCCCGCACAGTCCCGTCCCGCACAGTCCCGTCCCGTCCCGTCCCGCACAGTCCCGCACAGTCCCGTCCCGCAGTCCCGCAGTCCCGTCCCGCACAGTCCCGCACAGTCCCGTCCCGCAGTCCCGCACAGTCCCGTCCCGCACAGTCCCGCACAGTCCCGTCCCGCACAGTCCCGCAGTCCCGTCCCGCACAGTCCCGCAGTCCCGCACAGTCCCGTCCCGCACAGTCCCGCAGTCCCGCACAGTCCCGTCCCGCACAGTCCCGTCCCGTCCCGCACAGTCCCGTCCCGCAGTCCCGCACAGTCCCGTCCCGCACAGTCCCGCAGTCCCGTCCCGCACAGTCCCGTCCCGCGCAGTCCCGCACAGTCCAGTCCCGCACAGTCCCGTCCCGCACAGTCCCGTCCCGCACAGTCCCGTCCCGTCCCGCACAGTCCCGTCCCGTCCCGTCCCGCACAATCCCGTCCCGTCCCGTCCCGCACAGTCCCGCACAGTCCCGTCCCGTCCCGCACAGTCCCGTCCCGCACAGTCCCGTCCCCCCGTCCCGCACAGTCCCGTCCCGCACAGTCCCGTCCCGTCCCGCACAGTCCCGCATAGTCCCGTCCCGTCCCGCACAGTCCCGCATAGTCCCGTCCCGTCCCGCACAGTCCCGCATAGTCCCGTCCCGTCCCGCACAGTCCCGCATAGTCCCGTCCCGTCCCGCACAGTCCCGCATAGTCCCGTCCCGTCCCGCACAGTCCCGTCCCGCACCGTCCCATCCCGCAGTCCCGTCCCGCACAGTCCCGTCCCGTCCCGTCCAGCACAGTCCCGTCCCGTCCCGTCCCGCACAGTCCCGTCCCGTCCCGCACAGTCCCGTCCCGTCCCGCACAGTCCCGTCCCCCCGTCCCGCACAGTCCCGTCCCGCACAGTCCCGTCCCCCCGTCCCGCACAGTCCCGTCCCGCACAGTCCCGTCCCCCCGTCCCGCACAGTCCCGTCCTGCACAGTCCCGCACAGTCCCGTCCCGTCCCGCACAGTCCCGTCCCGTCCCGTCCCGCACAGTCCCGTCCCGTCCCGTCCCGCACAGTCCCGTCCCGCAGTCCCGTCCCGCAGTCCCGTCCCGCACAGTCCCGTCCCGTCCCGCACAGTCCCGTCCCGTCCCGCACAGTACCGTCCCGCACAGTCCCGTTCCGTCCCGTCCCGCACAGTCCCGTCCCGCACAGTCCCGTCCCGCACAGTCCCATCCCGTCCCGTCCCGCACAATCCCGTCCCGTCCAGCACAATCCCGTCCAGTCCCGCACAGTCCCATCCCGTCCCGTCCCGCACAATCCCGTCCCGTCCAGCACAATCCCGTCCAGTCCCGCACAGTCCCGTCCCGCACAGTCCCGTCCCGTCCCGCACAGTCCCGTCCCGTCCCGCACAGTCCCGTCCCGTCCCGTCCCGTCCCGCACAGTCCCGTCCCGTCCCGTCCCGTCCCACACAGTCCCGTCCCGTCCCGCCCCGTCCCGCACAGTCCCGTCCCGCACCGTCCCGTCCCGCACAGTCCCGTCCCGCACAGTCCCGTCCCGTCCCGCACAGTCCCGTCCCGCACAGTCCCGTCCCGTCCCACACAGTCCCATCCCGTCCCGCACAGTCCTGTCCCGTCCCGCACAATCCCGTCCCGTCCCGTCCCGCACAGTCCCGTCCCGCACAGTCCCGTCCCGCACAGTCCCGTCCCATCCCGTCCCGCACAGTCCCGTCCCATCCCGTCCCGTCCCGCACAGTCCCGTCCCATCCCGTCCCGCACAGTCCCGTCCCATCCCGTCCCGTCCCGCACAGTCCCGTCCCATCCCGTCCCGTCCCGCACAGTCCCGTCCCGCACAGTCCCGTCCCGCACAGTCCCGTCCCGCACAGTCCCGTCCCGCACAGTCCCGTCCCGCACAGTCCCGTCCCGCACAGTCCCGTCCCATCCCGTCCCGCACAGTCCCGTCCCGTCCCGTCCCGTCCCGCACAGTCCCGCACAGACCCGTCCCGCAGTCCCGTCCCGCACAGTCCCGTCCCGCACAGTCCCGTCCCATCCCGTCCCGTCCCGCACAGTCCCGTCCCGTCCCGTCCCGCAGTCCCGTCCCGCACAGTCCTGTCCCGCAGTCCCGTCCCGCAGTCCCGTCCCGTCCCGCTCAGTCCCGTCCCTCAGTCCCGTCCGGCACAGTCCCGTCCCGCAGTCCCGTCCCGCACAGTCCCATCCCGCACAGTCCCGTCCCGTCCCACACAGTCCCGTCCCGCACAGTCCCGTCCCGTCCCGCACAGTCCCGTCCCGCAGATTCCCGCACAGTCCCGTCCCGCACAGTCCCGTCCCGCACAGTCCCGTCCCGTCCCGCACAGTCCCGTCCCGCAGTCCCGTCCCGTCCTGTCCCGCAGTCCCGTCCCGTCCCGCACAATCCCGTCCCTTCCCGCACAGTCCCGTCCCGTCCTGTCCCGCAGTCCCGTCCCGTCCCGCACAATCCCGTCCCTTCCCGCACAGTCCCGTCCCGTCCCGCACAGTCCCGCACAGTCCCGTCCTGCACAGTCCCGCAGTCCCGTCCCGCACAGTCCCGTCCCGTCCCGTCCCGTCCCGCACAGTCCCGTCCCGCACAGTCCCGTCCCGTCCCGTCCCGCACAGTCCCGTCCCGTCCCGTCCCGCACAGTCCCGTCCCGTCCCGTCCCGCACAGTCCCGTCCCGCACAGTCCCGTCCCGTCCCGCACAGTCCCGCACAGTCCCGTCCCGTCCCGCACAGTCCCGCACAGTCCCGCACAGTCCAGTCCCGCACAGTCCCGTCCCGCACAGTCCCGTCCCGTCCCGCACAGTCCCGCACAGTCCCGTCCCGCACAGTCCCGTCCCGCACAGTCCCGTCCCGTCCCGCAAAGTCCCGTCCTGCAGTCCCGTCCCGCACAGTCCCGTCCCGTCCCGCAGTCCCGTCCCGTCCCGTCCCGCACAATCCCGTCCCGTCCCGCACAATCCAGTCCCGTCCCGCACAATCCCGTCCCGTCCCGCACAATCCCGTCCCGTCCCGCACAATCCCGTCCCGTCCCGCACAATCCCGTCCCGCACAATCCCGTCCCATCCCGCACAGTCCCGTCCAGTCCCATCCCGCACAGTCCCGCACAGTCCCGCACAGTCCCGTCCCGCACAGTCCCGCACAGTCCCGTCCCGCACAGTCCCGCACAGTCCCGTCCCGTCCCGCACAGTCCCGCACAGTCCCGTCCCGCAGTCCCGCACAGTCCCGTCCCGCACAGTCCCGCACAGTCCCGTCCCGCACAGTCCCGCACAGTCCCGTCCCGCAGTCCCGCACCGCACAGTCCCGTCCCGCACAGTCCCGTCCCGCACAGTCCCGTCCCGCACAGTCCCGTCCCGCACAGTCCCGCACAGTCCCGCACAGTCCCGTCCCGCACAGTCCCGACAATCCCGTCCCGCACAGTCCCGTCCCGTCCCGCACAGTCCCATCCCGTCCCGCACAGTCCCGCACAGTCCCGTCCCGCAGTCCCGTCCCGCACAGTCCCGCACAGTCCCACACAGTCCCGCACAGTCCCGCAGTCCCGTCCCGCACAGTCCCGCAGTCCCGTCCCGCACAGTCCCGTCCCGCACAGTCCAGTCCCGCACAGTCCCGTCCCGCACAGTCCCGTCCCGCACAGTCCCGTCCCGTCCCGCACAGTCCCGTCCCGTCCCGCACAGTCCCGTCCCGTCCCGTCCCGCACAGTCCCGTCCCCCCGTCCCGCACAGTCCCGTCCCGCACAGTCCCGCACAGTCCCGTCCCGTCCCGCATAGTCCCGTCCCGTCCCGCACAGTCCCGTCCCGCACAGTCCCGTCCCGTCCCGTCCCGCACAGTCCCGTCCCGTCCCGTCCCGCACAGTCCCGCATAGTCCCGTCCCGTCCCGCATAGTCCCGTCCCGTCCCGCACAGTCCCGTCCCGCACAGTCCCGTCCCGCACAGTCCCGTCCCGCACAGTCCCGTCCCGCACAGTCCCGTCCCGCACAGTCCCGTCCCGCAGTCCCGCACAGTCCCGTCCCGCACAGTCCCGCACAGTCCCGTCCCGCACAGTCCCGCAGTCCCGTCCCGCACAGTCCCGCAGTCCCGCACAGTCCCGTCCCGCACAGTCCCATCCCGTCCCGCACAGTCCCGTCCCGTCCCGCACAGTCCCGTCCCGTCCCGCACAGTCCCGTCCCGCACAGTCCCGTCCCGCACAGTCCCGTCCCGCACAGTCCCGTCCCGCACAGTCCCGCACAGTCCCGTCCCGCACAGTCCCGTCCCGCACAGTCCCGCACAGTCCCGTCCCGCACAGTCCCGCACAGTCCCGTCCCGCACAGTCCCGCACAGTCCCGTCCCGCACAGTCCCGTCCCGCACAGTCCCGCAGTCCCGTCCCGCACAGTCCCGCACAGTCCCGTCCCGCACAGTCCCGCACAGTCCCGTCCCGCACAGTCCCGCACAGTCCCGTCCCGCACAGTCCCGTCCCGCACAGTCCCGCACAGTCCCGTCCCGCACAGTCCCGCACAGTCCCGTCCCGCACAGTCCCGCACAGTCCCGCAGTCCCGTCCCGCACAGTCCCGTCCCGCGCAGTCCCGCACAGTCCAGTCCCGCACAGTCCCGTCCCGCACAGTCCCGTCCCGCACAGTCCCGTCCCGTCCCGCACAGTCCCGTCCCGTCCCGTCCCGCACAGTCCCGTCCCGCACAGTCCCGTCCCGCACAGTCCCGTCCCGTCCCGCACAGTCCCGTCCCGTCCCGTCCCGCACAGTCCCGTCCCGCACAGTCCCGTCCCGTCCCGTCCCGCACAGTCCCGTCCCCCCGTCCCGCACAGTCCCGTCCCGCACAGTCCCGCACAGTCCCGTCCCGTCCCGCACAGTCCCGTCCCGTCCCGCACAGTCCCGTCCCGTCCCGCATAGTCCCGTCCCGTCCCGCACAGTCCCGCACAGTCCCGCACAGTCCCGTCCCGCAGTCCCGCACAGTCCCGTCCCGCACAGTCCCGCACAGTCCCGTCCCGCACAGTCCCGTCCCGTCCCGCACAGTCCCGTCCCGTCCCGTCCCGCACAGTCCCGTCCCGCACAGTCCCGTCCCGTCCCGTCCCGCACAGTCCCGTCCCCCCGTCCCGCACAGTCCCGTCCCGCACAGTCCCGCACAGTCCCGTCCCGTCCCGCACAGTCCCGTCCCGTCCCGCACAGTCCCGTCCCGTCCCGCATAGTCCCGTCCCGTCCCGCACAGTCCCGCACAGTCCCGTCCCGCAGTCCCGCACAGTCCCGTCCCGCACAGTCCCGTCCCGCAGATTCCCGCACAGTCCCGTCCCGCACAGTCCCGTCCCGCACAGTCCCGTCCCGTCCCGCACAGTCCCGTCCCGCAGTCCCGTCCCGTCCTGTCCCGCAGTCCCGTCCCGTCCCGCACAATCCCGTCCCTTCCCGCACAGTCCCGTCCCGTCCTGTCCCGCAGTCCCGTCCCGTCCCGCACAATCCCGTCCCTTCCCGCACAGTCCCGTCCCGTCCCGCACAGTCCCGCACAGTCCCGTCCTGCACAGTCCCGCAGTCCCGTCCCGCACAGTCCCGTCCCGTCCCGTCCCGTCCCGCACAGTCCCGTCCCGCACAGTCCCGTCCCGTCCCGTCCCGCACAGTCCCGTCCCGTCCCGTCCCGCACAGTCCCGTCCCGTCCCGTCCCGCACAGTCCCGTCCCGCACAGTCCCGTCCCGTCCCGCACAGTCCCGCACAGTCCCGTCCCGTCCCGCACAGTCCCGCACAGTCCCGCACAGTCCAGTCCCGCACAGTCCCGTCCCGCACAGTCCCGTCCCGTCCCGCACAGTCCCGCACAGTCCCGTCCCGCACAGTCCCGTCCCGCACAGTCCCGTCCCGTCCCGCAAAGTCCCGTCCTGCAGTCCCGTCCCGCACAGTCCCGTCCCGTCCCGCAGTCCCGTCCCGTCCCGTCCCGCACAATCCCGTCCCGTCCCGCACAATCCAGTCCCGTCCCGCACAATCCCGTCCCGTCCCGCACAATCCCGTCCCGTCCCGCACAATCCCGTCCCGTCCCGCACAATCCCGTCCCGCACAATCCCGTCCCATCCCGCACAGTCCCGTCCAGTCCCATCCCGCACAGTCCCGCACAGTCCCGCACAGTCCCGTCCCGCACAGTCCCGCACAGTCCCGTCCCGCACAGTCCCGCACAGTCCCGTCCCGTCCCGCACAGTCCCGCACAGTCCCGTCCCGCAGTCCCGCACAGTCCCGTCCCGCACAGTCCCGCACAGTCCCGTCCCGCACAGTCCCGCACAGTCCCGTCCCGCAGTCCCGCACCGCACAGTCCCGTCCCGCACAGTCCCGTCCCGCACAGTCCCGTCCCGCACAGTCCCGTCCCGCACAGTCCCGCACAGTCCCGCACAGTCCCGTCCCGCACAGTCCCGACAATCCCGTCCCGCACAGTCCCGTCCCGTCCCGCACAGTCCCATCCCGTCCCGCACAGTCCCGCACAGTCCCGTCCCGCAGTCCCGTCCCGCACAGTCCCGCACAGTCCCACACAGTCCCGCACAGTCCCGCAGTCCCGTCCCGCACAGTCCCGCAGTCCCGTCCCGCACAGTCCCGTCCCGCACAGTCCAGTCCCGCACAGTCCCGTCCCGCACAGTCCCGTCCCGCACAGTCCCGTCCCGTCCCGCACAGTCCCGTCCCGTCCCGCACAGTCCCGTCCCGTCCCGTCCCGCACAGTCCCGTCCCCCCGTCCCGCACAGTCCCGTCCCGCACAGTCCCGCACAGTCCCGTCCCGTCCCGCATAGTCCCGTCCCGTCCCGCACAGTCCCGTCCCGCACAGTCCCGTCCCGTCCCGTCCCGCACAGTCCCGTCCCGTCCCGTCCCGCACAGTCCCGCATAGTCCCGTCCCGTCCCGCATAGTCCCGTCCCGTCCCGCACAGTCCCGTCCCGCACAGTCCCGTCCCGCACAGTCCCGTCCCGCACAGTCCCGTCCCGCACAGTCCCGTCCCGCACAGTCCCGTCCCGCAGTCCCGCACAGTCCCGTCCCGCACAGTCCCGCACAGTCCCGTCCCGCACAGTCCCGCAGTCCCGTCCCGCACAGTCCCGCAGTCCCGCACAGTCCCGTCCCGCACAGTCCCATCCCGTCCCGCACAGTCCCGTCCCGTCCCGCACAGTCCCGTCCCGTCCCGCACAGTCCCGTCCCGCACAGTCCCGTCCCGCACAGTCCCGTCCCGCACAGTCCCGTCCCGCACAGTCCCGCACAGTCCCGTCCCGCACAGTCCCGTCCCGCACAGTCCCGCACAGTCCCGTCCCGCACAGTCCCGCACAGTCCCGTCCCGCACAGTCCCGCACAGTCCCGTCCCGCACAGTCCCGTCCCGCACAGTCCCGCAGTCCCGTCCCGCACAGTCCCGCACAGTCCCGTCCCGCACAGTCCCGCACAGTCCCGTCCCGCACAGTCCCGCACAGTCCCGTCCCGCACAGTCCCGTCCCGCACAGTCCCGCACAGTCCCGTCCCGCACAGTCCCGCACAGTCCCGTCCCGCACAGTCCCGCACAGTCCCGCAGTCCCGTCCCGCACAGTCCCGTCCCGCGCAGTCCCGCACAGTCCAGTCCCGCACAGTCCCGTCCCGCACAGTCCCGTCCCGCACAGTCCCGTCCCGTCCCGCACAGTCCCGTCCCGTCCCGTCCCGCACAGTCCCGTCCCGCACAGTCCCGTCCCGCACAGTCCCGTCCCGTCCCGCACAGTCCCGTCCCGTCCCGTCCCGCACAGTCCCGTCCCGCACAGTCCCGTCCCGTCCCGTCCCGCACAGTCCCGTCCCCCCGTCCCGCACAGTCCCGTCCCGCACAGTCCCGCACAGTCCCGTCCCGTCCCGCACAGTCCCGTCCCGTCCCGCACAGTCCCGTCCCGTCCCGCATAGTCCCGTCCCGTCCCGCACAGTCCCGCACAGTCCCGCACAGTCCCGTCCCGCAGTCCCGCACAGTCCCGTCCCGCACAGTCCCGCACAGTCCCGTCCCGCACAGTCCCGTCCCGTCCCGCACAGTCCCGTCCCGTCCCGTCCCGCACAGTCCCGTCCCGCACAGTCCCGTCCCGTCCCGTCCCGCACAGTCCCGTCCCCCCGTCCCGCACAGTCCCGTCCCGCACAGTCCCGCACAGTCCCGTCCCGTCCCGCACAGTCCCGTCCCGTCCCGCACAGTCCCGTCCCGTCCCGCATAGTCCCGTCCCGTCCCGCACAGTCCCGCACAGTCCCGTCCCGCAGTCCCGCACAGTCCCGTCCCGCACAGTCCCGTCCCGCACAGTCCCGCATAGTCCCGCAGTCCCGTCCCGCACAGTCCCGCACAGTCCCGTCCCGCGCAGTCCCGCACAGTCCAGTCCCGCACAGTCCCGTCCCGCACAGTCCCGTCCCGCACAGTCCCGTCCCGCACAGTCCCGTCCCGTCCCGTCCCGCACAGTCCCGCACAGTCCCGTCCCGTCCCGCACAGTCCCGCACAGTCCCGTCCCGTCCCGCACAGTCCCGTCCCCCCGTCCCGCACAGTCCCGTCCCGCACAGTCCCGCACAGTCCGGTCCCGTCCCGCACAGTCCCGCATAGTCCCGTCCCGCACAGTCCCGTCCCGTCCCGTCCCGCACAGTCCCGTCCCGTCCCGCACAGTCCCATCCCGTCCCGTCCCGCACAGTCCCGCATAGTCCCGTCCCGCACAGTCCCGTCCCGTCCCGTCCCGCACAGTCCCGTCCCGTCCCGCACAGTCCCATCCCGTCCCGTCCCGCACAGTCCCGCACAGTCCCGTCCCGCAGTCCCGTCCCGCAGTCCCGTCCCGCACAGTCCCGTCCCGTCCCGCACAGTCCCGTCCCGCACAGTCCCGCGCAGTCCCGCACAGTCCCGCACAGTCCCGTCCCGCCGTCCCGCACAGTCCCGTACCGCACAGTCCAGTCCCGCACAGTCCCGTCCCGCACAGTCCCGCACAGTCCCGTCCCGCACAGTCCCGCACAGTCCCGCAGTCCCGTCCCGCACAGTCCCGCACAGTCCCGTCCCGCACAGTCCCGTCCCGCACAGTCCCGCACAGTCCAGTCCCGCACAGTCCCGTCCCGCACAGTCCCGTCCCGTCCCATCCCGCACAGTCCCGTCCCGTCCCGTCCCGCACAGTCCCGTCCCGTCCCGTCCCGCACAGTCCCGTCCCCCCGTCCCGCACAGTCCCGTCCCGCACAGTCCCGCACAGTCCCGTCCCGTCCCGCACAGTCCCGCATAGTCCCGTCCCGTCCCGCACAGTCCCGTCCCGCACAGTCCCGTCCCGTCCCGTCCCGCACAGTCCCGTCCCGCACAGTCCCGTCCCGTCCCGTCCCGCACAGTCCCGCACAGTCCCGTCCCGCAGTCCCGTCCCGCACAGTCCCGCACAGTCCCGTCCCGCAGTCCCGCACAGTCCCGTCCCGCACAGTCCCGCACAGTCCCGTCCCGCACAGTCCCGCAGTCCCGTCCCGCACAGTCCCGCAGTCCCGCACAGTCCCGTCCCGCACAGTCCCGCAGTCCCGCACAGTCCCGTCCCGCACAGTCCCGTCCCGTCCCGCACAGTCCCGTCCCGCAGTCCCGCACAGTCCCGTCCCGCACAGTCCCGCAGTCCCGTCCCGCACAGTCCCGTCCCGCGCAGTCCCGCACAGTCCAGTCCCGCACAGTCCCGTCCCGCACAGTCCCGTCCCGCACAGTCCCGTCCCGTCCCGCACAGTCCCGTCCCGTCCCGTCCCGCACAATCCCGTCCCGTCCCGTCCCGCACAGTCCCGCACAGTCCCGTCCCGTCCCGCACAGTCCCGTCCCGCACAGTCCCGTCCCCCCGTCCCGCACAGTCCCGTCCCGCACAGTCCCGCACAGTCCCGTCCCGTCCCGCACAGTCCCGCACAGTCCCGTCCCGTCCCGCACAGTCCCGCATAGTCCCGTCCCGTCCCGCACAGTCCCGCATAGTCCCGTCCCGTCCCGCACAGTCCCGCATAGTCCCGTCCCGTCCCGCACAGTCCCGCATAGTCCCGTCCCGTCCCGCACAGTCCCGTCCCGCACCGTCCCATCCCGCAGTCCCGTCCCGCACAGTCCCGTCCCGTCCCGTCCCGCACAGTCCCGTCCCGTCCCGTCCCGCACAGTCCCGTCCCGTCCCGCACAGTCCCGTCCCGTCCCGCACAGTCCCGTCCCCCCGTCCCGCACAGTCCCGTCCCGCAGTCCCGTCCCCCCGTCCCGCACAGTCCCGTCCCGCACAGTCCCGTCCCCCCGTCCCGCACAGTCCCGTCCTGCACAGTCCCGCACAGTCCCGTCCCGTCCCGCACAGTCCCGTCCCGTCCCGTCCCGCACAGTCCCGTCCCGTCCCGTCCCGCACAGTCCCGTCCCGCAGTCCCGTCCCGCAGTCCCGTCCCGCACAGTCCCGTCCCGTCCCGCACAGTCCCGTCCCGTCCCGCACAGTACCGTCCCGCACAGTCCCGTTCCGTCCCGTCCCGCACAGTCCCGTCCCGCACAGTCCCGTCCCGCACAGTCCCATCCCGTCCCGTCCCGCACAATCCCGTCCCGTCCAGCACAATCCCGTCCAGTCCCGCACAGTCCCATCCCGTCCCGTCCCGCACAATCCCGTCCCGTCCAGCACAATCCCGTCCAGTCCCGCACAGTCCCGTCCCGCACAGTCCCGTCCCGTCCCGCACAGTCCCGTCCCGTCCCGCACAGTCCCGTCCCGTCCCGTCCCGTCCCGCACAGTCCCGTCCCGTCCCGTCCCGCACAGTCCCGTCCCGCACAGTCCCGTCCCGCACAGTCCCGTCCCGTCCCGCACAGTCCCGTCCCGTCCCGTCCCGCACAGTCCCGTCCCGCACAGTCCCGTCCCGTCCCGTCCCGCACAGTCCCGTCCCCCCGTCCCGCACAGTCCCGTCCCGCACAGTCCCGCACAGTCCCGTCCCGTCCCGCACAGTCCCGTCCCGTCCCGCACAGTCCCGTCCCGTCCCGCATAGTCCCGTCCCGTCCCGCACAGTCCCGCACAGTCCCGCACAGTCCCGTCCCGCAGTCCCGCACAGTCCCGTCCCGCACAGTCCCGCACAGTCCCGTCCCGCACAGTCCCGTCCCGTCCCGCACAGTCCCGTCCCGTCCCGTCCCGCACAGTCCCGTCCCGCACAGTCCCGTCCCGTCCCGTCCCGCACAGTCCCGTCCCCCCGTCCCGCACAGTCCCGTCCCGCACAGTCCCGCACAGTCCCGTCCCGTCCCGCACAGTCCCGTCCCGTCCCGCACAGTCCCGTCCCGTCCCGCATAGTCCCGTCCCGTCCCGCACAGTCCCGCACAGTCCCGTCCCGCAGTCCCGCACAGTCCCGTCCCGCACAGTCCCGTCCCGCACAGTCCCGCATAGTCCCGCAGTCCCGTCCCGCACAGTCCCGCACAGTCCCGTCCCGCGCAGTCCCGCACAGTCCAGTCCCGCACAGTCCCGTCCCGCACAGTCCCGTCCCGCACAGTCCCGTCCCGCACAGTCCCGTCCCGTCCCGTCCCGCACAGTCCCGCACAGTCCCGTCCCGTCCCGCACAGTCCCGCACAGTCCCGTCCCGTCCCGCACAGTCCCGTCCCCCCGTCCCGCACAGTCCCGTCCCGCACAGTCCCGCACAGTCCGGTCCCGTCCCGCACAGTCCCGCATAGTCCCGTCCCGCACAGTCCCGTCCCGTCCCGTCCCGCACAGTCCCGTCCCGTCCCGCACAGTCCCATCCCGTCCCGTCCCGCACAGTCCCGCATAGTCCCGTCCCGCACAGTCCCGTCCCGTCCCGTCCCGCACAGTCCCGTCCCGTCCCGCACAGTCCCATCCCGTCCCGTCCCGCACAGTCCCGCACAGTCCCGTCCCGCAGTCCCGTCCCGCAGTCCCGTCCCGCACAGTCCCGTCCCGTCCCGCACAGTCCCGTCCCGCACAGTCCCGCGCAGTCCCGCACAGTCCCGCACAGTCCCGTCCCGCCGTCCCGCACAGTCCCGTACCGCACAGTCCAGTCCCGCACAGTCCCGTCCCGCACAGTCCCGCACAGTCCCGTCCCGCACAGTCCCGCACAGTCCCGCAGTCCCGTCCCGCACAGTCCCGCACAGTCCCGTCCCGCACAGTCCCGTCCCGCACAGTCCCGCACAGTCCAGTCCCGCACAGTCCCGTCCCGCACAGTCCCGTCCCGTCCCATCCCGCACAGTCCCGTCCCGTCCCGTCCCGCACAGTCCCGTCCCGTCCCGTCCCGCACAGTCCCGTCCCCCCGTCCCGCACAGTCCCGTCCCGCACAGTCCCGCACAGTCCCGTCCCGTCCCGCACAGTCCCGCATAGTCCCGTCCCGTCCCGCACAGTCCCGTCCCGCACAGTCCCGTCCCGTCCCGTCCCGCACAGTCCCGCACAGTCCCGTCCCGCAGTCCCGCAGTCCCGTCCCGCACAGTCCCGTCCCGCAGTCCCGCACAGTCCCGTCCCGCACAGTCCCGCACAGTCCCGTCCCGCACAGTCCCGCAGTCCCGTCCCGCACAGTCCCGCAGTCCCGCACAGTCCCGTCCCGCACAGTCCCGCAGTCCCGCACAGTCCCGTCCCGCACAGTCCCGTCCCGTCCCGCACAGTCCCGTCCCGCAGTCCCGCACAGTCCCGTCCCGCACAGTCCCGCAGTCCCGTCCCGCACAGTCCCGTCCCGCGCAGTCCCGCACAGTCCAGTCCCGCACAGTCCCGTCCCGCACAGTCCCGTCCCGCACAGTCCCGTCCCGTCCCGCACAGTCCCGTCCCGTCCCGTCCCGCACAATCCCGTCCCGTCCCGTCCCGCACAGTCCCGCACAGTCCCGTCCCGTCCCGCACAGTCCCGTCCCGCACAGTCCCGTCCCCCCGTCCCGCACAGTCCCGTCCCGCACAGTCCCGCACAGTCCCGTCCCGTCCCGCACAGTCCCGCATAGTCCCGTCCCGTCCCGCACAGTCCCGCATAGTCCCGTCCCGTCCCGCACAGTCCCGCATAGTCCCGTCCCGTCCCGCACAGTCCCGCATAGTCCCGTCCCGTCCCGCACAGTCCCGCATAGTCCCGTCCCGTCCCGCACAGTCCCGTCCCGCACCGTCCCATCCCGCAGTCCCGTCCCGCACAGTCCCGTCCCGTCCCGTCCCGCACAGTCCCGTCCCGTCCCGTCCCGCACAGTCCCGTCCCGTCCCGCACAGTCCCGTCCCGTCCCGCACAGTCCCGTCCCCCCGTCCCGCACAGTCCCGTCCCGCACAGTCCCGTCCCCCCGTCCCGCACAGTCCCGTCCCGCACAGTCCCGTCCCCCCGTCCCGCACAGTCCCGTCCTGCACAGTCCCGCACAGTCCCGTCCCGTCCCGCACAGTCCCGTCCCGTCCCGTCCCGCACAGTCCCGTCCCGTCCCGTCCCGCACAGTCCCGTCCGGCAGTCCCGTCCCGCAGTCCCGTCCCGCACAGTCCCGTCCCGTCCCGCACAGTCCCGTCCCGTCCCGCACAGTACCGTCCCGCACAGTCCCGTTCCGTCCCGTCCCGCACAGTCCCGTCCCGCACAGTCCCGTCCCGCACATTCCCATCCCGTCCCGTCCCGCACAATCCCGTCCCGTCCAGCACAATCCCGTCCAGTCCCGCACAGTCCCATCCCGTCCCGTCCCGCACAATCCCGTCCCGTCCAGCACAATCCCGTCCAGTCCCGCACAGTCCCGTCCCGCACAGTCCCGTCCCGTCCCGCACAGTCCCGTCCCGTCCCGCACAGTCCCGTCCCGTCCCGTCCCGTCCCGCACAGTCCCGTCCCGTCCCGTCCCGTCCCACACAGTCCCGTCCCGTCCCGCCCCGTCCCGCACAGTCCCGTCCCGCACCGTCCCGTCCCGCACAGTCCCGTCCCGCACAGTCCCGTCCCGTCCCGCACAGTCCCGTCCCGCACAGTCCCGTCCCGTCCCACACAGTCCCATCCCGTCCCGCACAGTCCTGTCCCGTCCCGCACAATCCCGTCCCGTCCCGTCCAGTCCCGTCCCGCACAGTCCCGTCCCGCACAGTCCCGTCCCATCCCGTCCCGCACAGTCCCGTCCCATCCCGTCCCGTCCCGCACAGTCCCGTCCCATCCCGTCCCGCACAGTCCCGTCCCATCCCGTCCCGTCCCGCACAGTCCCGTCCCGCACAGTCCCGTCCCGCACAGTCCCGTCCCGCACAGTCCCGTCCCGCACAGTCCCGTCCCGCACAGTCCCGTCCCGCACAGTCCCGTCCCATCCCGTCCCGCACAGTCCCGTCCCGTCCCGTCCCGTCCCGCACAGTCCCGCACAGACCCGTCCCGCAGTCCCGTCCCGCACAGTCCCGTCCCGCACAGTCCCGTCCCATCCCGTCCCGTCCCGCACAGTCCCGTCCCGTCCCGTCCCGCAGTCCCGTCCCGCACAGTCCTGTCCCGCAGTCCCGTCCCGCAGTCCCGTCCCGTCCCGCTCAGTCCCGTCCCTCAGTCCCGTCCGGCACAGTCCCGTCCCGCAGTCCCGTCCCGCACAGTCCCATCCCGCACAGTCCCGTCCCGTCCCACACAGTCCCGTCCCGCACAGTCCCGTCCCGTCCCGCACAGTCCCGTCCCGCAGATTCCCGCACAGTCCCGTCCCGCACAGTCCCGTCCCGCACAGTCCCGTCCCGTCCCGCACAGTCCCGTCCCGCAGTCCCGTCCCGCACAGTCCCGTCCCGCACAGTCCCGTCCCGCACAGTCCCGTCCCGCACAGTCCCGTCCCGCACAGTCCCGTCCCGTCCCGCACAGTCCCGTCCCGCAGTCCCGTCCCGTCCTGTCCCGCAGTCCCGTCCCGTCCCGCACAATCCCGTCCCTTCCCGCACAGTCCCGTCCCGTCCTGTCCCGCAGTCCCGTCCCGTCCCGCACAATCCCGTCCCTTCCCGCACAGTCCCGTCCCGTCCCGCACAGTCCCGCACAGTCCCGTCCTGCACAGTCCCGCAGTCCCGTCCCGCACAGTCCCGTCCCGTCCCGTCCCGTCCCGCACAGTCCCGTCCCGCACAGTCCCGTCCCGTCCCGTCCCGCACAGTCCCGTCCCGTCCCGTCCCGCACAGTCCCGTCCCGTCCCGTCCCGCACAGTCCCGTCCCGCACAGTCCCGTCCCGTCCCGCACAGTCCCGCACAGTCCCGTCCCGTCCCGCACAGTCCCGCACAGTCCCGCACAGTCCAGTCCCGCACAGTCCCGTCCCGCACAGTCCCGTCCCGTCCCGCACAGTCCCGCACAGTCCCGTCCCGCACAGTCCCGTCCCGCACAGTCCCGTCCCGTCCCGCAAAGTCCCGTCCTGCAGTCCCGTCCCGCACAGTCCCGTCCCGTCCCGCAGTCCCGTCCCGTCCCGTCCCGCACAATCCCGTCCCGTCCCGCACAATCCAGTCCCGTCCCGCACAATCCCGTCCCGTCCCGCACAATCCCGTCCCGTCCCGCACAATCCCGTCCCGTCCCGCACAATCCCGTCCCGCACAATCCCGTCCCATCCCGCACAGTCCCGTCCAGTCCCATCCCGCACAGTCCCGCACAGTCCCGCACAGTCCCGTCCCGCACAGTCCCGTCCAGTCCCATCCCGCACAGTCCCGCACAGTCCCGCACAGTCCCGTCCCGCACAGTCCCGCACAGTCCCGTCCAGTCCCATCCCACACAGTCCCGCACAGTCCCGCACAGTCCCGTCCCGCACAGTCCCGCACAGTCCCGTCCCGCACAGTCCCGCACAGTCCCGTCCCGTCCCGCACAGTCCCGCACAGTCCCGTCCCGCAGTCCCGCACAGTCCCGTCCCGCACAGTCCCGCACAGTCCCGTCCCGCACAGTCCCGCACAGTCCCGTCCCGCAGTCCCGCACCGCACAGTCCCGTCCCGCACAGTCCCGTCCCGCACAGTCCCGTCCCGCACAGTCCCGCACAGTCCCGCACAGTCCCGCACAGTCCCGTCCCGCACAGTCCCGACAATCCCGTCCCGCACAGTCCCGTCCCGTCCCGCACAGTCCCATCCCGTCCCGCACAGTCCCGCACAGTCCCGTCCCGCAGTCCCGTCCCGCACAGTCCCGCACAGTCCCGCACAGTCCCGCACAGTCCCGCAGTCCCGTCCCGCACAGTCCCGCAGTCCCGTCCCGCACAGTCCCGTCCCGCACAGTCCAGTCCCGCACAGTCCCGTCCCGCACAGTCCCGTCCCGCACAGTCCCGTCCCGTCCCGCACAGTCCCGTCCCGTCCCGCACAGTCCCGTCCCGTCCCGTCCCGCACAGTCCCGTCCCCCCGTCCCGCACAGTCCCGTCCCGCACAGTCCCGCACAGTCCCGTCCCGTCCCGCATAGTCCCGTCCCGTCCCGCACAGTCCCGTCCCGCACAGTCCCGTCCCGTCCCGTCCCGCACAGTCCCGTCCCGTCCCGTCCCGCACAGTCCCGCATAGTCCCGTCCCGTCCCGCATAGTCCCGTCCCGTCCCGCACAGTCCCGTCCCGCACAGTCCCGTCCCGCACAGTCCCGTCCCGCACAGTCCCGTCCCGCACAGTCCCGTCCCGCACAGTCCCGTCCCGCAGTCCCGCACAGTCCCGTCCCGCACAGTCCCGCACAGTCCCGTCCCGCACAGTCCCGCAGTCCCGTCCCGCACAGTCCCGCAGTCCCGCACAGTCCCGTCCCGCACAGTCCCATCCCGTCCCGCACAGTCCCGTCCCGTCCCGCACAGTCCCGTCCCGCACAGTCCCGTCCCGCACAGTCCCGTCCCGCACAGTCCCGTCCCGCACAGTCCCGTCCCGCACAGTCCCGCACAGTCCCGTCCCGCACAGTCCCGTCCCGCACAGTCCCGCACAGTCCCGTCCCGCACAGTCCCGCACAGTCCCGTCCCGCACAGTCCCGCACAGTCCCGTCCCGCACAGTCCCGTCCCGCACAGTCCCGCAGTCCCGTCCCGCACAGTCCCGCACAGTCCCGTCCCGCACAGTCCCGCACAGTCCCGTCCCGCACAGTCCCGCACAGTCCCGTCCCGCACAGTCCCGCACAGTCCCGTCCCGCACAGTCCCGCACAGTCCCGTCCCGCACAGTCCCGCACAGTCCCGCAGTCCCGTCCCGCACAGTCCCGTCCCGCGCAGTCCCGCACAGTCCAGTCCCGCACAGTCCCGTCCCGCACAGTCCCGTCCCGCACAGTCCCGTCCCATCCCGTCCCGCACAGTCCCGTCCCATCCCGTCCCGTCCCGCACAGTCCCGTCCCATCCCGTCCCGCACAGTCCCGTCCCATCCCGTCCCGTCCCGCACAGTCCCGTCCCGCACAGTCCCGTCCCGCACAGTCCCGTCCCGCACAGTCCCGTCCCGCACAGTCCCGTCCCGCACAGTCCCGTCCCGCACAGTCCCGTCCCATCCCGTCCCGCACAGTCCCGTCCCGTCCCGTCCCGTCCCGCACAGTCCCGCACAGACCCGTCCCGCAGTCCCGTCCCGCACAGTCCCGTCCCGCACAGTCCCGTCCCATCCCGTCCCGTCCCGCACAGTCCCGTCCCGTCCCGTCCCGCAGTCCCGTCCCGCACAGTCCTGTCCCGCAGTCCCGTCCCGCAGTCCCGTCCCGTCCCGCTCAGTCCCGTCCCTCAGTCCCGTCCGGCACAGTCCCGTCCCGCAGTCCCGTCCCGCACAGTCCCATCCCGCACAGTCCCGTCCCGTCCCACACAGTCCCGTCCCGCACAGTCCCGTCCCGTCCCGCACAGTCCCGTCCCGCAGATTCCCGCACAGTCCCGTCCCGCACAGTCCCGTCCCGCACAGTCCCGTCCCGTCCCGCACAGTCCCGTCCCGCAGTCCCGTCCCGCACAGTCCCGTCCCGCACAGTCCCGTCCCGCACAGTCCCGTCCCGCACAGTCCCGTCCCGCACAGTCCCGTCCCGTCCCGCACAGTCCCGTCCCGCAGTCCCGTCCCGTCCTGTCCCGCAGTCCCGTCCCGTCCCGCACAATCCCGTCCCTTCCCGCACAGTCCCGTCCCGTCCTGTCCCGCAGTCCCGTCCCGTCCCGCACAATCCCGTCCCTTCCCGCACAGTCCCGTCCCGTCCCGCACAGTCCCGCACAGTCCCGTCCTGCACAGTCCCGCAGTCCCGTCCCGCACAGTCCCGTCCCGTCCCGTCCCGTCCCGCACAGTCCCGTCCCGCACAGTCCCGTCCCGTCCCGTCCCGCACAGTCCCGTCCCGTCCCGTCCCGCACAGTCCCGTCCCGTCCCGTCCCGCACAGTCCCGTCCCGCACAGTCCCGTCCCGTCCCGCACAGTCCCGCACAGTCCCGTCCCGTCCCGCACAGTCCCGCACAGTCCAGTCCCGCACAGTCCCGTCCCGCACAGTCCCGTCCCGTCCCGCACAGTCCCGCACAGTCCCGCACAGTCCAGTCCCGCACAGTCCCGTCCCGCACAGTCCCGTCCCGTCCCGCACAGTCCCGCACAGTCCCGTCCCGCACAGTCCCGTCCCGCACAGTCCCGTCCCGTCCCGCAAAGTCCCGTCCTGCAGTCCCGTCCCGCACAGTCCCGTCCCGTCCCGCAGTCCCGTCCCGTCCCGTCCCGCACAATCCCGTCCCGTCCCGCACAATCCAGTCCCGTCCCGCACAATCCCGTCCCGTCCCGCACAATCCCGTCCCGTCCCGCACAATCCCGTCCCGTCCCGCACAATCCCGTCCCGCACAATCCCGTCCCATCCCGCACAGTCCCGTCCAGTCCCATCCCGCACAGTCCCGCACAGTCCCGCACAGTCCCGTCCCGCACAGTCCCGTCCAGTCCCATCCCGCACAGTCCCGCACAGTCCCGCACAGTCCCGTCCCGCACAGTCCCGCACAGTCCCGTCCAGTCCCATCCCGCACAGTCCCGCACAGTCCCGCACAGTCCCGTCCCGCACAGTCCCGCACAGTCCCGTCCCGCACAGTCCCGCACAGTCCCGTCCCGTCCCGCACAGTCCCGCACAGTCCCGTCCCGCAGTCCCGCACAGTCCCGTCCCGCACAGTCCCGCACAGTCCCGTCCCGCACAGTCCCGCACAGTCCCGTCCCGCAGTCCCGCACCGCACAGTCCCGTCCCGCACAGTCCCGTCCCGCACAGTCCCGTCCCGCACAGTCCCGCACAGTCCCGCACAGTCCCGCACAGTCCCGTCCCGCACAGTCCCGACAATCCCGTCCCGCACAGTCCCGTCCCGTCCCGCACAGTCCCATCCCGTCCCGCACAGTCCCGCACAGTCCCGTCCCGCAGTCCCGTCCCGCACAGTCCCGCACAGTCCCGCACAGTCCCGCAGTCCCGTCCCGCACAGTCCCGCAGTCCCGTCCCGCACAGTCCCGTCCCGCACAGTCCAGTCCCGCACAGTCCCGTCCCGCACAGTCCCGTCCCGCACAGTCCCGTCCCGTCCCGCACAGTCCCGTCCCGTCCCGCACAGTCCCGTCCCGTCCCGTCCCGCACAGTCCCGTCCCCCCGTCCCGCACAGTCCCGTCCCGCACAGTCCCGCACAGTCCCGTCCCGTCCCGCATAGTCCCGTCCCGTCCCGCACAGTCCCGTCCCGCACAGTCCCGTCCCGTCCCGTCCCGCACAGTCCCGTCCCGTCCCGTCCCGCACAGTCCCGCATAGTCCCGTCCCGTCCCGCATAGTCCCGTCCCGTCCCGCACAGTCCCGTCCCGCACAGTCCCGTCCCGCACAGTCCCGTCCCGCACAGTCCCGTCCCGCACAGTCCCGTCCCGCACAGTCCCGTCCCGCAGTCCCGCACAGTCCCGTCCCGCACAGTCCCGCACAGTCCCGTCCCGCACAGTCCCGCAGTCCCGTCCCGCACAGTCCCGCAGTCCCGCACAGTCCCGTCCCGCACAGTCCCATCCCGTCCCGCACAGTCCCGTCCCGTCCCGCACAGTCCCGTCCCGCACAGTCCCGTCCCGCACAGTCCCGTCCCGCACAGTCCCGTCCCGCACAGTCCCGTCCCGCACAGTCCCGCACAGTCCCGTCCCGCACAGTCCCGTCCCGCACAGTCCCGCACAGTCCCGTCCCGCACAGTCCCGCACAGTCCCGTCCCGCACAGTCCCGCACAGTCCCGTCCCGCACAGTCCCGTCCCGCACAGTCCCGCAGTCCCGTCCCGCACAGTCCCGCACAGTCCCGTCCCGCACAGTCCCGCACAGTCCCGTCCCGCACAGTCCCGCACAGTCCCGTCCCGCACAGTCCCGTCCCGCACAGTCCCGCACAGTCCCGTCCCGCACAGTCCCGCACAGTCCCGTCCCGCACAGTCCCGCACAGTCCCGCAGTCCCGTCCCGCACAGTCCCGTCCCGCGCAGTCCCGCACAGTCCAGTCCCGCACAGTCCCGTCCCGCACAGTCCCGTCCCGCACAGTCCCGTCCCGTCCCGCACAGTCCCGTCCCGTCCCGTCCCGCACAGTCCCGTCCCGCACAGTCCCGTCCCGCACAGTCCCGTCCCGTCCCGCACAGTCCCGTCCCGTCCCGTCCCGCACAGTCCCGTCCCGCACAGTCCCGTCCCGTCCCGTCCCGCACAGTCCCGTCCCCCCGTCCCGCACAGTCCCGTCCCGCACAGTCCCGCACAGTCCCGTCCCGTCCCGCACAGTCCCGTCCCGTCCCGCACAGTCCCGTCCCGTCCCGCATAGTCCCGTCCCGTCCCGCACAGTCCCGCACAGTCCCGTCCCGCAGTCCCGCACAGTCCCGTCCCGCACAGTCCCGCAGTCCCGTCCCGCACAGTCCCGCACAGTCCCGTCCCGCACAGTCCCGCACAGTCCCGTCCCGCACAGTCCCGTCCCGCACAGTCCCGCACAGTCCCGTCCCGCACAGTCCCGCACAGTCCCGTCCCGCACAGTCCCGCACAGTCCCGTCCCGCACAGTCCCGTCCCGCACAGTCCCGCACAGTCCCGTTCCGTCCCGCACAGTCCCGTTCCGTCCCGCACAGTCCCGCACAGTCCCGCACAGTCCCGCAGTCCCGTCCCGCACAGTCCCGCAGTCCCGTCCCGCACAGTCCCGCACAGTCCCGTCCCGCACAGTCCCGCAGTCCCGTCCCGCACAGTCCAGTCCCGCACAGTCCCGTCCCGCACAGTCCCGTCCCGCACAGTCCCGTCCCGCACAGTCCCGTCCCGCACAGTCCCGTCCCGCACAGTCCAGTCCCGCACAATCCCGTCCCGCACAGTCCCGTCCCGCACAGTCCCGTCCCGCACAGTCCAGTCCCGCACAGTCCAGTCCCGCACAGTCCCGTCCCGCACAGTCCAGTCCCGCACAGTCCCGTCCCGCACAGTCCCGTCCCGTCCCATCCCGCACAGTCCCGTCCCGTCCCGTCCCGCACAGTCCCGTCCCCCCGTCCCGCACAGTCCCGTCCCGCACAGTCCCGCACAGTCCCGTCCCGCACAGTCCCGCATAGTCCCGTCCCGTCCCGCATAGTCCCGTCCCGTCCCGCACAGTCCCGTCCCGCACAGTCCCGTCCCGCACAGTCCCGTCCCGCACAGTCCCGTCCCGCAGTCCCCGCACAGTCCCGTCTCGCACAGTCCCGCACAGTCCCGTCCCGCACAGTCCCGTCCCGCACAGTCCCGTCCCGCACAGTCCCGTCCCGCAGTCCCGCACAGTCCGGTCCCGCAGTCCCATCCCGTCCCGCACAGTCCCGTCCCGTCCCGCACAGTCCCGTCCCGCACAGTCCCGTCCCGCACAGTCCCGCACAGTCCCGTCCCGCACAGTCCCGCACAGTCCCGTCCCGCACAGTCCCGCACAGTCCCGTCCCGCACAGTCCCGCACAGTCCCGCACAGTCCCGCACAGTCCCGTCCCGCACAGTCCCCGCACAGTCCCGTCCCGCACAGTCCCGCACAGTCCCGCAGTCCCGTCCCGCACAGTCCCGTCCCGCACAGTCCCCGTCCCGCACAGTCCCGTCCCGCACAGTCCCGTCCCGCACAGTCCCGTCCCGTCCCATCCCGCACAGTCCCGTCCCGTCCCGTCCCGCACAGTCCCGTCCCCCCGTCCCGCACAGTCCCGTCCCGCACAGTCCCGCACAGTCCCGTCCCGTCCCGCACAGTCCCGCATAGTCCCGTCCCGTCCCGCATAGTCCCGTCCCGTCCCGCACAGTCCCGTCCCGCACAGTCCCGTCCCGCACAGTCCCGCACAGTCCCGCACAGTCCCGTCCCGCAGTCCCGTCCCGCACAGTCCCGTCCCGTCCCGCACAGTCCCGTCCCGTCCCGCACAGTCCCGCACAGTCCCGTCCCGCACAGTCCCGTCCCGTCCCGCACAGTCCCGTCCCGTCCCGCACAGTCCCGTCCCGCACTCACCGGCATGGCAGAGATCAGCGTAACGAGGGCCGCCGGCAGGAAGTGCTCGAGCTGCAGCTCCAGCGCACAACCTCGACACGTCAACTCCATCCACAGGAGGGATGCAGCACTCTGTGGGGAGGGAGGACAGGGTGAGAGGGAGGAGCGGGGGAGGGCAGGGGGGAGGGACCAGGGGAGGGAGGGCCAAGGGAGCGGTGGACCAGGAGAGAGGGGGGGAGGGAGTGACCAGGGGAGATGGGGGGAGGGAGTGACCAGGGGAGAGGGGGGGAGGGAGTGACCAGGGGAGAGGGGGGGAGGGAGTGACCAGGTGAGAGAGAGGGGGGGAGTGACCAGGGGAGAGGGGGGGAGGGAGTGACCAGGTGAGAGAGAGGGGGAGGGAGTGACCAGGGGAGAGGGGGGGAGGGAGTGACCAGGGGAGAGAGAGGGGGAGGGAGTGACCAGGGGAGGAGTGACCAGGGGAGGGAGTGACCAGGGGAGGGAGTGACCAGAGGAGAGGGGGGGAGGGAGTGACCAGGGGAGAGGGGGGAGGGAGTGACCAGGTGAGAGAGAGGGGGAGGGAGTGACCAGGGGAGAGGGGGGGGAGGGAGTGACCAGGGGAGAGGGGGAGAGGGGGGAGAGGGGGGGGAGAGGGGGGGAGGGAGTGACCAGGGGAGAGGGGGGGAGGGAGTGACCAGGGGAGAGAGAGGGGGAGGGAGTGACCAGGGGAGGGAGTGACCAGGGGAGAGAGAGGGGAGGGAGTGACCAGGGGAGAGAGAGGGGGAGGGAGTGACCAGGGGAGAGAGAGGGGGAGGGAGTGACCAGGGAGAGGGAGGAGGGAGTGACCAGGGGAGAGGGAGGAGGGAGTGACCAGGGAGAGGGGGGAGGGAGTGACCAGGGGAGGGAGTGACCAGGGGAGAGAGAGGGGGAGGGAGTGACCAGGGAGAGAGAGGGGGGGAGGCAGGGAGAGGGGGAGGGAGTGACCAGGGGAGAGGGGGGAGGGAGTGACCAGGGGAGAGGGGGGGAGGGAGTGACCAGGTGAGAGAGAGGGGGAGGGAGTGACCAGGGGAGAGAGAGGGGGAGGGAGTGACCAGGGGAGAGGGGGGGAGGGGAGTGACCAGGGGAGAGGGGAGGGGGAGAGGGGGGAGAGGGGGGGAGAGGGGGAGAGGGGGGGAGGGAGTGACCAGGGGAGAGAGAGGGGGGAGGGAGTGACCAGGGGAGAGGGGGGGGAGGGAGTGACCAGGGGAGAGGGGGGGGAGGGAGTGACCAGGGGAGAGGGGGGGAGGGAGTGACCAGGGGAGAGAGAGGGGGAGGGGAGTGACCAGGGGAGAGAGAGGGGGTGAAGGAGACGAGGGGAGTGGCGAGAGGTGATGAGGGGTGAGAGGAAGATGGGAGTTTAAGAGTTAATGTACATATTGCATGTTGCGCCTGGTGACCCTGCTTTACTTGCTAAAGTACAACAGGTTGTTGGGCTGAACTGCAGAGGGTGTTGTGATTAAAGGGGAAAGACCCAATACCAAGCAATGCTGCAGAGAACAAAAAGTCTGCACTGGACAATAAGAGCCGGTGCAGAAACGTGCTGGTTGGTGTGTGTGTGATGAGCTGGAGCTGGAGCTGGAGCTGGAGCTGTGACTGGTGTATAAATATACTGCAGGTGCACAGGGTGATGGAGCGGGGCAGTGAGGGGCTGCAAGTAGTGGCCGCACCCCCACCCCCACCCCACCCCCCCCCACCCCCACCCGCCCACACCCCCACCCACACCCACACCCACACCCCCACCCACACCCCCACACCCCACCCCCACCCCCACCCCCACCCCCACCCCCACCCACACCCCCACCCCCACCCCCACCCGCCCACACCCCCACCCACACCCACACCCACACCCCACCCACACCCCCACACCCCACCCACACCCCCACCCCCACCCGCCCACACCCACACCCCCACCCCCACCCACACCCCCACCCCCACCCCCACCCACACCCCCACCCCCACCCACACCCCCACCCGCCCCCGCCCACACCCCCACCCCCACCCCCACCCACACCCCCACCCCCACCCCGCCCCCGCCCACACCCACACCCCCACCCCCACCCCCACCCCCACCCCCACCCTCACCCGCCCACACCCCCACCCCCACTCCCACCCCCACCCACACCCCCACCCCCACCCCCACCCGCCCACACCCCCACCCCCACCCGCCCACACCCCACCCCCACCCGCCCACACCCCCACCCCCACCCCACACCCCCACCCCACCCGCCCACACCCCCACCCCCACCCCCACCCACACCCACACCCACACCCCCACCCGCCCACACCCACACCCGCCCACACCCCCACCCCCACCCCCACCCCCACCCACACCCCCACCCACACCCCCACCCCCACCCACACCCCCACCCCCACCCCCACCCCCACCCCCACCCCCACCCCCACCCACACCCCCACCCCCACCCACACCCCCACCCCCACCCACACCCCCACCCACACCCCGACCCCCACCCCCACCCCCACCCACACCCACACCCGCCCACACCTACACCCCCACCCACACCCACACCCCCACCCACACCCACACCCGCCCACACCCCCACCCCCACCCACACCCACACCCACACCCCCACCCACACCCACACCCGCCCACACCCACACCCACACCCCCACCCACACCGCCCACCACCCACACCCCCACCCACACTCCCACCCACACCCCCCACCCCCACCCACACCCCCACCCCCACCCCACACCCACACCCCCACCCGCACCCCCACCCCACGCGCCCACACCCCCACCCACACTCCCACCCACACCCCGCCCACACCCCCACCCTCACCCACACTCCCACCCACACCCACACCCCCACCCCCACCCCCACCCGCACCCCCACCCCTACCCGCCCACACCCACACCCACCCACACCCGCCCCCACCCACACCCGCCCACACCCACACCCCCACCCACACCCCACCCACACCCCCACCCACACCCCCCACCCGCACCCCCACCCC
>NW_027602821.1:0-27148 GCF_053455715.1 Rhinoraja longicauda | reverse complement strand
GGTGAATGACTGAAAGGAACATAGATTAGAAAAGAGAGAGCAGGGAAGACATCGTCTCAGCCACATTCAACCTGACTCTGATCTCCTTGTTGATGTTGGGCTGTTGTATTCAGATGAAGACAACCAGTGGATTGAGATAAAGGTGACAGTGGAAGGGGAGATGAGTGACGATGAAGTGATGGAAGCTCTCCGTGCAAAGGTGAGAAAACAGTACGAGGTGGAGGGAGAGAGAGAGAGATGGACTGATCTCCCTCTCACTATCTGCCCTCACTGAAGGGAGCAGCTCCCTTACCCTCCATATTTCCTCAGTATTTTCATTCCCCTCGTTCCCCTCTCTCTCCCCTCATCCCCCTCTCTCTCCCCTCGTCCCCTTCACTCTCCCCACGTCACCCTCTCCCTAGCCTCCTCCCCTCTCTCCCCCCCTCTGCCTCCCTCTCCTCACTTCCCCTCTCTCTCCACCCCCCTCTCACTCTCCCTCCTCTCTCCATCCTCTCTCTTCCCTCTCCCTCTCCCCCTCTCGCTCTCTCTCTTTTTCCCATCCCCCCCCCCCCACTCGCTCCCCCCTCTCTCCATTCACCCCCACTTGCAGTAACTCACCTTTGCTCTTCTCTGGGCTTCAGCTGATGGAGATGTATGATGACCCGGACCCTGAGATTGAGCGGGTGCTGTGAGGGAGGAACCTGCGGTGGACTGACGGGGATCCAGCTGTCAACGCCCTGTCCCTCACAGCCTCGCCTCTCGCTCGCCTTGTCCACAGCGAGTCCACCCTGGGGGTGAGCTGCATTGTTGCTGCTTCCGTCTCTGCAGCAGGGAGTGGGGACGCTTGCTGCTGCTGCTGCTGCTGCGTTTGGGTTTATTATTGTCACGTGTGCTGAGGTACAGTGAAAAGCTTTGTTTTGCATGCTGTATATAAATACTATAATACTAGATATAGATATAATCAGTTCACACTCAAGTACAACGGACAGTGTATAGTATAAGAAAATAACTGCAGATGCTGGTACAGATCGATTTATTCACAAAATGCTGGAGTAACTCAGCAGGTCAGGCAGCATCTTGGGAGAGAAGGAATGGGTGACGTTTCGGGTCGAGACCCTTCTTCAGACTGATGTCGGGGGTGGGACAAAGGAAGGATATAGGTGGAGACAGGAAGATAGAGGGAGTTCTCAGCATTGGAGCAAACACGTTCCACAGACAGACTCCAATGTCCACAGTGGGGTAGAGGTGAATCCAACAGTGGCCTAGCTTATGGAAGGACCATTCAGAAGCCTGAGAACAGTGGGGAAGATGCTGTTTCTGAGTCTGGTGGTGCGAACTTCTGTTTAATCTGTTAGGTCGGAGATGGAATGACCTGGTGCGACGTCTTTGATCATGTTGGCTGCTTTTCCGAGGCAGCCTGAAGTGTAGATATAGTCAATGATGGGAAGTCTGGTCTGTGTGATGGACTGGGCAACATCCACAACTCTGCAATTTCTGACACTCTTGGGCAGAGCTGTTCCCAAAGCAAGCTGTTATGCAACCCAACAGTTCACTTTCTATGATACACCTGGAGAAGTTTATAAGAGTCACTGAGGACAGGTCAAATTCCCTGTCTCTGCAACGATTTTTAAAAACATTTTTCACTGGGCTCCAATTCTGTGTGAATTAATCTATTTATTTTTGACAAATGCAGAAATAAGGCTCAGCTGTTTGTGGGAAAGGAGTTCTGCTCTCACTGGTTAGTGGGGAAAGGTATTTGAGGTAGTGAGGAAGGTGCCCTGGACGGTAGTGGGAGCAGTGGAGGGGAGGGGTGATGGTGACTGGGACCAGAGGAGCTGGTTAGAGAGGGTGGGAGAGGAGCACCAGAGTCCGTGGTGAGGATCGAGTTCTTGCAACCATTCACACTCCAACTCATACTCCCTCCATCTAACACAATTCCATCTCATTTACACTCTCTCCACTGCACACTCACACCATCACCCTCTATCTCTCACACACCCTCCATGAAGTTGCAAGAATAACACCAAGTTATTAACTTCAAGCTAAGTTTAATGAGCACGGGGATGCAAGGTTACAGACTAAACCGCAGCTCCTCAACAAGATGACTCCCCAGGGTAACACGCATGCGCAAGATAACTTCTTGCAGGAACGGATCTGCAAACACTCGACCTGGACTGTGAATACAGTGACTGATCTACAACACACCCTCCATCACACACACACACCCTCCATCACACACACACACACCCCCCATCACACACACCCTCCATCACACACACACACCCTCCATCACACACACACACCCTCCATCACACACACACACCCTCCATCACACACACACACCCTCCATCACACACACACACACCTCTATCACACACACACACACCCTCCATCACACACACACCCTCCATCACACACACACCCTCCATCACACACACCCTCCATCACACACACACCCTCCATCTCACACACACACTCCATCACACACACCCTCCATCACACACACACACCCTCCATCACACACACACACCCTCCATCACACACACACCCTCCATCTCACACACACCCTCCATCACACACACCCTCCATCACACACACCCTCCATCACACACACCCTCCATCACACACACACCCTCCATCACACACACACCCCTCTATCACACACACCCTCCATCACACACAGCCTCCATCACACACACCCTCCATCACACACACACCCTCCATCACACACACCCTCCATCACACACACCCTCCATCACACACCCTCCATCACACACACACACCCTCCATCACACACACCCTCCATCACACACACACACCCTCCATCGCACACCCTCCATCACACACACCCTCCATCACACACACACACCCTCCATCACACACACACACACCATCCATCACACACACCCTCCATCACACGCACACACCCTCCATCACACACACACACCCTCCATCACACACACCCTCCATCTCACACACACTCTCCATCACACACACCCTCCATCACACACACTCACCCTCCATCACACACACACCCCTCTATCACACACACACCCTCCATCACACACACACACCCTCCATCGCACACCCTCCATCACACACACCCTCCATCACACACACACACCCTCCATCACACACACACCATCCATCACACACACCCTCCATCACACGCACACACCCTCCATCACACACACACACCCTCCATCACACACACCCTCCATCTCACACACACTCTCCATCACACACACACACCCTCCATCACACACACACCCCTCTATCACACACACCATCCATCACACACACACACCCTCCATCACACACACCCTCCATCACACACACCCTCCATCACACACACACACACCCTCCATCTCACACACACCCTCCATCACACACACCCTCCATCACACACACACCCTCCATCACACACACACACCATCCATCACACACACACACCCTCCATCGCACACACCCTCCATCACACACACCCTCCATCACACACAAACACCCTCCATCACACACACACCATCCATCCATCACACACACCCTCCATCACACGCACACACCCTCCATCACACACACACACTCCATCACACACACACACTCCATCACACACACACCCTCCATCTCACACACACCCTCCATCACACACGCACACCCTCCATCGCACACACACACCCTCCATCACACACACACACACCCTCCATCACACACCCTCCATCACACGCACACACCCTCCATCACACACGCACCCCCATCATACACACCGTCCATCACACGCATACCCCTCTATCACACACACACCCTCCATCTCACACACACCCTCCATCACACACACCCTCCATCACACACACACTCCACCTCATACCCCCTTCTCCCCACCACCCATCTACTCTCCCACCTTCCCCTTTCCGCACTCATCTGATCTGCAACTTATTTTCTCCTGCAGTGGTGTGTACATGGGACGAGCTGCCAGTGGAATGATTGAGGCGGATACAATAGCAACTAAAAGACGTTTGGACAGTTACGGATAGGAAGTGTTTAGATGGGCTAATTATGGTGAAATGGGGTGAGTTTCGATGGACATTCCGGTTGGCGTAGACGGGTTGGGCCAAATATTCTGTTTGGGTTCTGTGTTGCTCTACAACACTTTATCCACATAGACCCACACATACACACACTAACCACATACACACAACACACAAATAACTGAGCACAGACATACCGACACTCAGTACAAACAATCCTGACTGCACACAGATACACTATCCACACCCACACACACATTCATTACCACCCGCAGATGTACTGGAACAACACACACTGTCTCTCTCACTGCTGACCACACACAGACATCGTATAACCTAACACACACACACACACATCACTACTGACCGCACACAGATGTACTGGAACAACACACACTGTCTCTCTCACTGCTGACCACACACAGACACCGTATAACCTAACACACACACACACACATCACTACTGACCGCACACAGATGCACTGTAACCACACACTCTTCGATCGGACACACAAGCACTGATAATGCGCCAATGTGTGTTTGCCCACACACACGTGCACACCCATAGACGACAGGAACACTAATTCTACCACAGATCATCCTCCATCTATGCCCCTTCTTCCCTCAGTCTCCATCATCTGTCACATCTCCCACCTCACCCACTCATTCCCTTCCACACTTCTTCCCAATGGCTGCTTTCCCAGCGCCCTGCATTCTCTCACTCTCTCCTCCATCACAAACTCCACACATTCTCCTTTCACCCCAATCTCATCCTCCCGACTGCACTGCTTGCTCTGCAGCTGTACTGGGTCTCCCCACTCCCCCCTCTCATCTACCAGGCCCTGCCTCACCCACCACCTCACTCTCTTCCCTCCCTAACTCACTCTCCAATCCGCCCTCTGCTTTACCATGCTGATAAGTGTAGCATTCATAGGGTAGACAGTGACATTGATAGGGTAGACAGTGGCATGGATGGGGTAGACAGTGGCATGGATGGGGTAGACAGTGGCATGGATGGGGTAGACAGTGGCATGGATGGGGTAGACAGTGGCATGGATGGGGTAGACAGTGGCATGGATGGGGTAGACAGTGACATTGATGGGGTAGACAGTGGCATGGCTGGGGTAGACAGTGGCATGTATAGGGTAGACAGTGGCATGGATGGGGTAGACAGTGGCATTGATGGGGTAGACAGTGGCATGGCTGGGGTAGACAGTGACATTGATAGGGTAGACAGTGGCATGGATGGGGTAGACAGTGGCATGGATAGGGTAGACAGTGGCACGGATGGGGTAGACAGTGGCATGGATGGGGTAGGCAGTGGCATGGATAGGGTAGACAGTGTGAATTTTTTTTGAGGGTGCAAATAACAGATACTAGGAAACATTGCTTTAAGAATGGTGGGACAAAGTTTAGTGGAGATGTATGGGCATGTTTTTTACACTGAGGTTGGGAGCCTGGAACTGTTGCCAGGGCTGGGTATGGGCCCAGATATGGTGGTGGTGCTTAAGAGACTTGAAGTGGGCATAAGGATGTGCAAGGAATTGAGAGGTATGAAATATGTGCAGGCAGATAAGAGTTGGTCTCGGCCTTGTGTTCAGCACGGAAGTTGTGGGGCGAAAGGCTTGTTCCTGTGTTGTACTGTTCTATGATGTTCAATTAGACTCTGCTTTCCCAACCTTCGCTGGGGAAGAGAGGGCGCTGGCCTCAGTCAGTGGAGAGTGTTGTGGAATCATCCCCGGCGCGGTGACACACTGATGTGGAGCCGAGCCCGTGAGGAAGGAGAGATCATCCCGTGAGCTTCTAACGACGGACGGGGGCGGAGGAAAGAAGAGTCCGGAGCAGCAGCTCAGACTGTACGGGTTTAATGGCCGGAATAATGAGACCGTCCGCAACACGTTTTAGTACTTGAATATTATTTACTGTAAAGCCAATGATTTATTTTGCTTTTGTTTAATGTGTGCGCTCAATAAACCTGGAACCGCTTGACAGCAAGTTTCTGAGAGCGTGGTCTTCCTTTATCATCTGAATAATAAGTGGGTGTTCGGTGCCAGAGGAGGGAGGTGAGGCGGGTACAATAACAAGGTACAGAGATACAACATTACAGCACAGGAACAACAAGGGAATAGATAGGGTGAACGCAAAAAATCTACCCGGATAAGGTAATCAAGAAACAGGGACATAGGTTCAAGGTGAGAGGGGAAAGGTATTCACACAGAACAGTGTAAAACACGGGCAAGGCCACGGTCTGTGAGTTGCGGGCTCCGGGGCTGTGAAGAAGGCAGGTGGGATACTCGCCTTCATGGGCGGCGACGTAGAATGCAACTAGTTCCACGTTGGTACAACTTTAGAAAGTTTGGTCAGACCTCAGCTGGTGCATTGCGAGCAGGTCTGGTCACCACACGACTGAGGGCACAGATTCACCAGGATGGTACAGACACAGTGGGTATCAGAAAGAGTGAGAGACAAAGACTGGGATATGCTTCCCTGTGGGGCAGAGGAAACTAATGGGTAACAAACAGGGATTCAATATTACGAGGATGATTGGTGGGACAGATAGCCGTAAACTTCACAAAAGCAACAGTGGCTAAAATAAGAGGACAGGACAGTTTGAAAGGTGGCGATTGGAGGTTTGGAGGACATGTTTATTGTGGAGACATAACATGCGAACAGGCCCTTTGACCCACCGAGTCTACTCTGACCATCGATTACCATTCACATGAGGTCTGTTAGCCCACTTTCTCATCCACTTCCTACACAAATTGGGACAATTGACACAGGACCTGGAGGAAATCCATGTTCTCACAGGAAACGTGCAAACTCCACACCGATCGCACCCAAGGTCAGGATTGAACCTAGGTCTTTGGCACAGTGAGGTAGAAGCGCTACCAGCTGCACCACAGTGCTGATATGAAGGGAGGTTTTCCCCAGAGACTGGTTGAAATCTGGAACTCACTGGTTTAGGTTTTTGTTCATTATTGTCTTGTGCACAGAGATACAGTGAAAAGCTTTACATTACTTGCTCCCCAATCAGATCTAATAATGTACATGAATGCAATCAAGTCAAATTCAAGTACAAAGGGGAAGATATTTGGTGCAGAATGTAGTTTTCACCATTGTAGGCACCAGTTCTATAGACACAGGCCAATGTTCACAGTGTGATTGAGGTGAACTCGACAGTGCACCAGCAGATGGGACCTTCTTCGTTCTCGTCGCCACCGCCACCCGCCCCCCGATCTCTCTTTATTCTACCCATCCCCCCACGCTGTGTTGCTTTCTGTTCTCTCTGCGGCACGCCCTGTCTGACCTCCAGCACCCACTGTGAGCTCCGCACGGCCTCTTGCACCCACCATGGCCCGTCTGCCCTGAGGCACTCATGTGGGCTGGATCGGAGAAGGGAGAAGAAAGAATGATTGGGGTGAGATTAGCCTTTGATTATGTTGGCTGCTTTCCCGAGGCATCGTGAAATGTAGATAGAGTTGATGGTGGGTAGACTGGTCTGGGGATGGACTGGGCTATATCTACTGAGGAGGAGGAGGTTGAGGCAAGGTCTCTCAAAACATTTTAAAGCGTGCAGGTGCATACTTGAATCACCAAGCCGGGGGAGGCAACAGACCAATATTCTGAAATGGGATTACTCCGCATGCGTGAAGCCATTAAATTAGGTTTACAGAGCCCAAAGTATGTGTTGACAAGGATACCGGAGTTAATACCAGGCTCTTGTTGTATCTCAATTCCCAGTGACTTGAGATTCCCTAAAACCCTAAAACCCCTAAAATTCTTAAGGGGTTGGAGAGGCTAGATGCGGGAAGATTGTTCTCCATGTTGGGGAAGTCCAGAACCAGGGGTCACAGCTTAAGGATAAGGGGGAAGTCTTTTAGGACCGAGATGAGAAAACATTTCTTCACACAGAGAGTGGTGAGTCTGTGGAATTCTCTGCCACAGAAGGTAGTTGAGGCCAGTTCATTGGCTATATTTAAGAGGGAGTTAGATGTGGCCCTTTTTGCTAAAGGGATCAGGGGGTATGGAGGGAAGGCAGGTACAGGTTACTGAGCTGGATGATCAGCCATGATCATATTGAATGGCGGTGCAGGCTCGAAGGGCCGAATGGCCTACTCATGCACCTACTTTCTATGTTTCTATGTTTCTATGACATCCTCGTCAATCCATATAACCCTCTCCAGCTTAATTACATCCTCCCCATAGCATGGCGTCCAAAACTACACGCAATACTCATCCAACATTGAAGAGTCCAGCAGAGTAATTAACAGGCGCTTTGACCCACAATGTCTGTGCCAAATATGGTGCCAAGCCCAACTCATAAACGCCTGCAAACAATTAATATCCTTCCTTTCCTGCATATCCATATGTCCATTCAAAAGTCTCAAACACCATTAACATATGTGCACCCAATGCCATCACTGGCAGTGCATTCCAGGTACCCACCACATTCTGTAAACATCCTGCCCCTGCACATGTCCTATAAACGTTCCCCCTCCACTTTAAAGCTCAGTCCAAGTGAGGTTTCACCAACAAGTGTCTTTTAAATGCTGCTGCCATAGATGTCTGAACAGCTCGTTTCATATAGTTCCCCATGAACGTTGCCCCTCAGTTTTCTATTAAATCCTTCCCCCTCACCTTAAAGCTATGTCTTCTTGTTCTTGATTTCCCTACCTGGGTAAAAAAACTGTTCGTTCACCCAATCAATTCCCCTCGTGATTTTATACACTTCCATAATATTACCTCGACCTCCTGCTCTCCAAGGAATCTAATCCTAACCTACCCACCCTCTCCCGATACCTCAGACCCTCGAGAACTGGCACATTGGCATGGCAGAAACAATTACAGCCTCACAGCACCAGAGACCTGGATTTGCGCTCTGCAAGGGATTTGTACGTCTCACTGTAACTGTGTGGGTTTACCCGTTTTCTGAAATATTGCCCAAAATGTACAAGTGTGTAGATGAATTGGGATCTGTAAAATTGCTATTGGAGTGTCGGGAATGGATGTGAAAGTGGGAAAACATAGAACCAGTGAGAACCGGTGATCAATGATTGAATGAACTAGCTAGGCTGAGGGATCCGTTTCCATGCTACATTGCTAAAACTAAAAAATGAATAAAACTGAAACATCCTCCATCTTCTCTGCACTTTTTACAGCTTGCAACAGGGTGACCAAAATTGAACACAATACACCAGTTTGACAAACTCTGCATTGCCCCCCCCCCCCCCCCCCCCCCCCCCCCCAAAGCCTTTCTTTTCTGCAATATTCCCCAGGATGAAACACGGTCATTTCAAATGCAATGTACAGAGCGACCTTTAGGCCCAAGCCTACAGAAAGTGTTAACACATAAAGATAAGAAATGTTGCGCCCAAAGGGCTTATGACTGGCTCACGGGAGGGGGTATGCGCGGTCTGAATAGACGAGAAACGCCATAAAAGAGCGTGTCGGGCGCCCTTCCAGAACAGAGAACTCCAGTCTAGAACGGTGCCAGGTGAACATCAGGATACGATCCGGCCGTGTGCTCTGCTGTGTACACGGGGTTTGCGAGTGCGTATGAGGATACACGAGGCCATGTGATGGCTCTGGTGGCTCGAGTCAAATGGCCGAGCTTGTGGCGGCCATCCTTCCCTTGTACAACGACAATACTCCAGTCCGAATGTATACCAACTCCTGGGCGATTGCCAATGGTACGGCCGAGTGGTACATCTCCACTGGTACATCTCTTCAGTGCCAGTACATGCAATGCAGCCCAGCTTCCACAGCAGAGCAATCACATCAATGCAGCTCAGGACCAGTCCGCTAACATAATGTCAGCTTACTAATCCAGCGCAGTTGCAGCAAGTTCAATTATACTGTCTCAATGACTTTAGTTCAGAAAGCCCACACCAATGCAGCTCGGTGCTAAGTGCCACCTTGGTTAGTCTGATGCAGCACCAATGCAGTTTGTCCACTCCAATGCAGGACATTTATTTCCCAAAGCAGCCCACGGATGTTGATGCAATTTGCCACATCGCAATGCACGACCGCCTCTCCCAGCGTCAACTGGTTGAGCCAACGCAATGCAGCTGCACTGGGGAGGGGGGTCCTGCTTCTCCCAAATGCGGCCTAGAGCGACTCTCTCCCATTGTAGCCGTCAAGGCAGCTCAGCTGAATTGATGCATGCCCTCCCCCCCCCCACCTTACAGACACTGGTCTCTGCAAATCCGCGAATGCTATATTCACCGAACAAGACCCATCCCTTGCACGGTCTTCCCATGATGGGGGAGGGGGGGGGGGGGATGAGTAGATTACAGGTCCCAACACCAACAGTCACACATTCACGTGGTCAGGCGATGACGATGAACAACAGGACGAAAGTGCCAGCCTAAACTCAGAGGCCGTTGGCCGCTGCCGGGTGATGAGCCTGAGATTGGGCGGCAGTTTGTGCAGCCGGCAAGGGACCAGCCAGTCCAAAGCGGTCTCTCGACCCCACCCCACCACCACCACCAATGTCCAAAGCGGTCTCTCGACCCCACCCCACCACCACCACCACCAGCCAGTCCAAAGCGGTCTCTCGACCCCACCCCACCACCAGCCAGTCCAAAGCGGTCTCTCGACCCCACCCCACCACCACCAGCCAGTCCAAAGCGGTCTCTCGACCCCACCCCACCACCACCAGCCAGTCCAAAGCGGTCTCTCGACCCCACCCCACCACCACCAGCCAGTCCAAAGCGGTCTCTCGACCCCACCCCACCACCACCAGCCAGTCCAAAGCGGTCTCTCGACCCCACCCCACCAGCCAGTCCAAAGCGGTCTCTCGACCCCACAACCACCACCCAGTCCAAAGCGGTCTCTCGACCCCACCCCACCACCACCAGCCAGTCCAAAGCGGTCTCTCGACCCCACCCCACCACCACCAGCCAGTCCAAAGCGGTCTCTCGACCTCCCCACCACCACCAGCCAGTCCAAAGCGGTCTCTCGACCCCACCCCACCACCACCAGCCAGTCCAAAGCGGTCTCTCGACCCCACAACCACCAATCCAAGGCATTGGCGCCCGTCATTCCCACCGCCCCTTCCACCCCTCCCGCCCGCCGGCCCGCCAGTATATCTGGGAGTGAAGCTCACCGCCACCCCTCCCTCCCTCCCACCGGCCCACCATTATATCTGGGAGTGAAGCTCACCGCCACCGGCCCGCCCACCATTATATCTGGGAGTGAAGCTCACCGCCACCCGGCCCACCCGGCCCGGCCCGGCCCGCCATTATATCTGGGAGTGAAGCTCACCGCCACCCGGCCCACCCGGCCCGGCCCGGCCCGCCATTATATCTGGGAGTGAAGCTCACCGCCACCCGGCCCACCCGGCCCGGCCCGGCCCGCCATTATATCTGGGAGTGAAGCTCACCGCCACCCGGCCCGGCCCGGCCCGGCCCGCCATTATATCTGGGAGTGAAGCTCACCGCCACCCGGCCCGGCCCGGCCCGGCCCGGCCCGCCATTATATCTGGGAGTGAAGCTCACCGCCACCCGGCCCGGCCCGGCCCGGCCCGCCATTATATCTGGGAGTGAAGCTCACCGCCACCCGGCCCACCCGGCCCGGCCCGGCCCGCCATTATATCTGGGAGTGAAGCTCACCGCCACCCGGCCCACCCGGCCCGGCCCGGCCCGCCATTATATCTGGGAGTGAAGCTCACCGCCACCCGGCCCGGCCCGGCCCGGCCCGCCATTATATCTGGGAGTGAAGCTCACCGCCACCCGGCCCGGCCCGGCCCGGCCCACCATTATATCTGGGAGTGAAGCTCACCGCCACCCGGCCCGGCCCGGCCCGGCCCGCCATTATATCTGGGAGTGAAGCTCACCGCCACCCGGCCCGGCCCGGCCCGGCCCGCCATTATATCTGGGAGTGAAGCTCACCGCCGCGCTGGGACAACCAATACAAGTGCGGTTCCCATCATGCCGCAGGACAAGACTTCTCGCGCGGTGACGGTTGGAAAAGTAGCGCACGCGCAGAGGGGTCCCCGCGCCGGTTGGAAACACAGCGCCTGCGCCCCGCGGCCGGCTGGAGACAGTGCGCCTGCGCACCGCGTCCCCGCTGCTTCCCCAACCGTCACCGCGCGAGGGCGACGCTCCCGGCTCCGCGCGCGCGAGAGAGAGAGAGAGAGTGCGCGTGCGCGGGCGGTTGGGGCGTCCTGAGTTGTGAGGGACCGAGGGGGGAGGGGCTGAGTTGTGAGGGACCGAGGGGGGAGGGGCTGAGTTGTGAGGGACCGAGGGGGGCGGGGCTGAGTTGTGAGGGACAGAGGGGGGAGGGGCTGAGTTGTGAGGGACAGAGGGGAGGAGGGGCTGAGTTGTGAGGGACCGAGGGGGGAGGGGCTGAGTTGTGAGGGACCGAGGGGGGAGGGGCTGAGTTGTGAGGGACAGAGGGGGGAGGGGCTGAGTTGTGAGGGACAGAGGGGGGAGGGACTGAGGGGGGAGGGGCTGAGTATTGAGGGACCGAGGGGGAGGGGCTGAGTTGTGAGGGACCGAGGGGGGAGGGGCTGAGTTGTGAGGGACCGAGGGGGGAGGGGCTGAGTATTGAGGGACCGAGGGGGAGGGGCTGAGTTGTGAGGGACCGAGGGGGGAGGGGCTGAGTTGTGAGGGACCGAGGGGGGAGGGGCTGAGTATTGAGGGACCGAGGGGGAGGGGCTGAGTTGTGAGGGACCGAGGGGGGAGGGGCTGAGGGGGGAGGGGCTGAGTTGTGAGGGACAGAGGGGGGAGGGGCTGAGTTGTGAGGGACAGAGGGGGGAGGGGCTGAGTTGTGAGGGACCGAGGGGGGAGGGGCTGAGTATTGAGGGACCGAGGGGGAGGGGCTGAGTTGTGAGGGACCGAGGGGGGAGGGGCTGAGGGGGGAGGGGCTGAGTTGTGAGGGACCGAGGGGGGAGGGGCTGAGTTGTGAGGGGCCGAGGGGGGAGGGGCTGAGTTGTGAGGGGTTTAGAGGTAGAGGGGCTGAGTTGAGTTGTGAGGGGAGGCGAGGAGAGTAAATGGAGAGGAAAGGAGGAGGGACGGGGTAGACTGAGGGGAAGGAATGAGGGTTTGATGGGGAGAGGGGGTGGTCTCACTCAGCCTGAGGGAGAGAGGGGGAGGGAGGGACTGTGTTGTGAGGGATAGAGGAGGGGGGTCAGACCTGTGAGAGGCTGAGGGGAAGTGGGTCTGAGTCGTGAGGGACCGAGGGGAGGAAGATCCGAGTTATGAGGGGGGTCTGTGTTGTGAGGGGGGTCTGAGTTGTGAGGGGGGTCGGGGTTGTGAGGGGGGTCGGGGTTGTGAGGGGGGTCGGGGTTGTGAGGGGGGTCGGGGTTGTGAGGGGGGTTGGGGTTGTGAGGGGGGTCTGAGTTGTGAGGGGGGTCGGGGTTGTGAGGGGGGTCTGAGTTGTGAGGGGGGTCGGGGTTGTGAGGGGGGTCGGGGTTGTGAGGGGGGTCGGGGTTGTGAGGGGGGTCGGGTTGTGAGGGGGGTCTGAGTTGTGAGGGGGGTCGGGGTTGTGAGGGGGGTCGGGGTTGTGAGGGGGGTCGGGGTTGTGAGGGGGGTCGGGTTGTGAGGGGGGTCTGAGTTGTGAGGGGGGTCGGGGTTGTGAGGGGGGTCGGGGTTGTGAGGGGGGTCGGGGTTGTGAGGGGGGTCGGGGTTGTGAGGGGGGTCGGGGTTGTGAGGGGGGTCTGAGTTGTGAGGGGGGTCGGGGTTGTGAGGGGGGTCGGGGTTGTGAGGGGGGTCGGGGTTGTGAGGGGGGTCGGGGTTGTGAGGGGGGTCGGGGTTGTGAGGGGGGTCGGGGTTGTGAGGGGGGTCGGGGTTGTGAGGGGGGTCTGAGTTGTGAGGAGGGTCTGAATTGTGAGGGGGGTTGGGGTTGTGAGGGGGGTCGGGGTTGTGAGGGGGGTCGGGGTTGTGAGGGGGGTCGGGGTTGTGAGGGGGGTCGGGGTTGTGAGGGGGGTCGGGGTTGTGAGGGGGGTCTGAGTTGTGAGGGGTGTCTGAGTTGTGAGGAGGGTCTGAATTGTGAGGGCCTGCTGGAAGAGGTTCTAAGTTGTGAGGGATTGGGGAAAGGAGAGTCTGGATTGTGAGTGTCTGAGGAGAAGAGGGTCGATGTGGGAGGGAGGAGGGTTTGAGTTATGTTCTGAAGGAAAGTGAACAGAGTAAATGGAGAAGGGAAGAGTCTGAGGGAAAGGAAGGGGACTATGAGGGGTAGATAGAAGACCTGTAGTGTAGATGTTGAGTGAGGATGGCCCAAGGGGAAGGAAATGAGGATCTGAGTGAGAGACAGTTCTGAGTTTTGAGGGACTGAGAGGACCGACAAGAGAAGGGTCCGAGTTGTGAGGAGGAACTGAGTGTTGAGGAGGGACTGAGTGGTGAGGAGGGACTGAGTTGTGAGGATGGATTGATCTGTGAAGATGGACTGAGCTGTGAGGATGGACTGAACTGTGAGGATGGACTGAGCTGCGAGGATGGACTGAGCTGTGAGAAGTGTTTGAACTGTGAGGATGGACTGAGCTGTGAGGATGGACTGAGTTGTGAGGATGGACTGAGCTGTGAGAAGAGTTTGAACTGTGAGGATGGACTGAGCTGTGAGGATGGACTGAGCTGCGAGGATGGACTGAGCTGTGAGGATGGACAGAGCTGTGAGGATGGACTGAGCTGTGAGGATGGACTAAGCTGTGAGGATGGACTGAGCTGCGAGGATGGACTGAGCTGCGAGGATGGACTGAGCTGTGAGGATGGACAGAGCTGTGAGGATGGACTGGGCTGTGAGGATGGACTGAGCTGTGAGGATGGACTGGGCTGTGAGGATGGACTGGGCTGTGAGGATGGACTGAGCTGTGAGGATGGACTGAGCTGTGAGGATGGACTGAGCTGTGAGGATGGACTGAGTTGTGAGGATGGACTGAGCTGTGAGAAGTGTTTGAACTGTGAGGATGGACTGAGCTGTGAGGATGGACTGAATTGTGAGAAAGGTTGGAATTGTGAGGGACCGAGGGGAGGGGGATCTAAGTTGTGAGGGATTGATGGGAGGAGAGACTGAGTTGAGATGTTCTTTGGGGAAACGAGGAGCATTTGAATTGGGAGGAAGAGGGGCTGAGAGGTGGGAAGCTATCCGAGTGGAAGGGAGGAGGCTATGAGGGGGCGTGAGGAGTGCAGATTGTGAGTGAGGTGAGTTTATGGGGGAGGAGATGAGGATTTAGGTGCGAGGATGGTCTGAGTGATGCTTGGAGGGATGGGAAAGGAGCTGGGGGAAGGAAGGAACATCTAGGGGAAGGTTGGGGATCTAAGACTTGCCATCATTCTGCGATAGATAACAAACAGCAATGGGCCCAGCACCGAATCCTGGGGCACTCCACTAATCATCGGCCTCCAGTCCGAAAAACAACGTTGTACCGTCACCTTCTGCTTCCTTCCATGAAACCAATTTTCTATCCATTGGGCTAGATGTCCTGTGTTCCCAAGCCTTGTAGCCTTTCGGAGCAGCCTGCCACACGTACCTTCTCAAATACCTTGCTCAAATCCATATATACGCCGTCCTCAGCTCTGTCCTCGACAACCTTTTGCTTAAATCTTCAAAAGCGAACGGCAAACGACAGGGAACTTGATCAATCACCTTGTTTAATTCTCGTTTATATGGAAGACTTCAGGATACGTGCCAATCACACAAAGCTCAACTATTCACCTGCAAAGAATAAACTCACTGAAACCGCCAAGTAACTGGAAAAGAAACTTCACATTGGAACTTGTGCAGCTGCAGACAAATCACTGTGGAGCCCCTGTTTCATTCCGGAAACGTAGTGCTGATAGTATTGCGTTTGAACGCTCGCCCTGAGACCTAATGGATTCCACCAATGTCCTCAGAGTTCCTCCGACATTTGAAAGACTTGGGTGTTTTTCGGTTGATTTGACTGTTTAAGATGTGTCTATGAGTGGTAGCACCTAGAGGAGCTAATGCGAATGAGGACACGTTGAAACGAATGTTGTCTGCAGATCCTTGATCAATGTCGGGACCTGGGATGGCGGGACTGTCATATGAGGAAAGATTGAAAAGACTAGGTTTGTATTCACTGGAGTTTACAAGGATGAGAGGGGATCTGATAGAGATAATTACAATTATAAAAGGACTGGACAAGCTAGATGCAGAAAAAATGTTCCCGGTGTTGGGGGAGTCCAGAACCAGGTGCCACAGTCGTAGAATAAAGGGGAGGCCATTTAAAAGTGAGGTGAGAAGGAACTTTTTCACCCAGAGAGTTGTGAATTTGTGGAATTCTCTGCCACAGAGGGCAGTGGAGGCCAAATCACTAGATGGATTTAAGAGAGAGTTAGAACTCCAGGGGCTAGTGGAATCAAGGGATATGGGGAGAAGTTGGGCACGGGTTACTGCACCTATTTTCTATGTTTATATAGGGGTCGGGGCTGTGAAGACATTATGTGACTCTGTGATTTAGATTTGAGTGAAGCGCACGGTTGAAACGAAGCCATGGGATAAATGGTTTAAAATCATTGCTGTGACGTGGGTTATCATTGACGGGAATATTCTAGAAACCAAGTCAGTTGGTGGGAATGCAGGAGAATAAAAGTAAATTAGTGTCAAACGGATTAAATAGGTCGACTGGACGGATCTGATTATTTGCTCTTTGCTAATAACGATTGTTCGCTATCCAAGACAAATAAGGGCAGCAATTAGTTTCAACCAATTCTATCTAAGCCAAACACACGAAAACTGGTGTCTCTGGCATTTGAAGCGTGTTTTCATTGTCATCTACTGGATTGTTCACAGACGGAAGAGAAAATTTAGGTGGTAATAAATTATGACTGTTTCTTTCATATGTCAACTACAACGATCAAAAGTGGCAATTGGTGAGGTAAGTCTCTAATTGGGGATTATCAAGTTGGGATAGTGGGCAGGGAGGTCCTGTCACAGCACATTCCATTCGGACATGTTTGTTGGTCTGTACTTGACCACAAGGACAGAGGGCGGTGTCTGCAATGCCCCATCTTTTCATGTTGGCTGCCAAACGACCAGCACCAGTTCGTAGCCTGTCCAGTTGAACCCAGGCCTTCCTGCGGAGGTTGTTGCCTGGAGGGTGTTGTGATCAGGTCTCAAAGTATGGCTGGAGTCCTTCTGGGACAGCTAGTGCTGCATTGCTCACTGCATCCAGGCTCACCATGTATGGGCGCAGAGGCTTCCGTGAGCGCAACCGGCATGAGGCCTCCTTCTCATAAAGGATGTCATGCAGAAGGTGGTTAGGCTGAGCAGCTTTCTGATGCAGTCGTCCACAGATGTTATAACGACGGGCTGGTGGTTCAATCCCAGAAATAAATGGTAAATAACTCAGTGGGGTGCTGCGATGCAACCTGAGATGAGAGCTGCTTTACGTCCTCGTCGTCCACAACCCTCTCAAACTGTCCTATCCATTTACCCGTCCGTCTTTTTAAATTATGTTATAGTAACCACCTGAATATCCTTCTCTGCCACCTCGTTCCACATACCCACCACCCCTTGATTGAAAATACTGTTATGGTTCAGATTAAATTCATCTCCTTTTAACTTATAAGTATGTACTGTGGTTATTGATTTCCCTACCTTAGCTAATAGACTCTGCATTCTCCCAAGATGTCTCCCTCATGTTTTTTATACATCTCTGTAAGCACAAGCCACAGCATTCTGCGTTGCTGGGGAATAAACGTCTAAGCCTGCCCCAGCTTTCACGAGACGTTAGGCCCTCAAGTCCTGCCAACATTTTCGTGAATCTTCTCTGTACTCTTTCCATCTTAAGGATATCCTTCCTATATCCAGGCTGAAACAACTGAACGCAGTACTCCAAATACGGCTTCACCAACGGCTTTCAATCAACTTAGAAATATTCGCGAGATAGGATGTCCTACCTAAATAAGCATGCTGATTATCACGTATTATGTCCTGTCTATCTAAATGCCTGAATATTTTAGCTTTCAAAATCCCCTCCAGTACTTTGCCTACTACAGATCTTCGGCTCATTGATATACAGTTCCCAAGCTTTTCTTTTCACCCCGTCTTGAACAGAAACACGATATGTGACTCTTCATGCGGCAACACATACGTGTATAATAACGATTCTGATACCTCAGCTGAGTTCCCTGTAAATTATATTTTCTATCTCCCTGCAGTATCTTAGGATGTATCTATCAGGCCCAAGAGATATATTTATGTTGGAAGGTTTAGGACATCCAGGAGCTCCTCGACTGTAATACGAACTGACAGCTGCATTAACTGCCCAACTTCCCAAGCCTTGTGTCCTTCACCACAGTAAGAAGAGATAAGATATGGTCATTAAGGACCGTGTAACCTCCTGTGGCTTCACAGGTAGACCACTTTGTTTTGTAAGGGACTCTATTGGCCTCTCCAGATAGCCCGTTTCCTTAATGTACTTACAAAATCGCATAATTGTCTCCTTAATTTATGCAGCAGGGCAACAGTCCCTTCATATCAACTTGGCAAAGCCGATCAACCTGTCCCAGCTGCATTGGTCCCACCTGCCCGCATTTGGCCCATATTCGCCTGACAGCTTCCAAGAGGGTGTACCGCTATCTGAATGGTGTCAGGTTAGGGAAAGGGGAACTACAACGAGACCTGGGTGACCATGTACATCAGTCACTGAAAGTAAGCATGCAACAACACGCAGTGAAGAAAGCTAATGGCATGTTGGCCTTCATGAAGTGAGGAGTTGAGTATAGGAGCAAAGAGGTCCTTCTGCAGTTGTACGGGGCCCTAGTGAGACCGCACCTGGAGTACCGTGTGCACATTTCTTCTCCTAATTTGATGAAGGACATTCTTGCTATTGAGGGAGTGCAGCGTAGGTTCACAAGGTTAATTCCTGGGATGGCAGGACTGTTAAATGAAGAAAGAATGGAGCGACTGGGCTTTTATTCACTGAAATTTAGAAGGATGAGAGGGGATCTGAAAGAAACTTATAAAATTATAAAGGGTTTGGACACGCTAAGTGCAGGAAACATGTTCCCGATGTTGGGAGAGTCCAGAACCAGAGGCCACAGTTTAAGAATAAGGGGTAGGCCATTTAGAATTGTGAGGAGTAAAAACTGTTTCACCCAGAGAGTCGAGAATTTGTATAGGGCCCTGGTGAGACTGCACCTGGAGTACCGTGTGCACATTTCTTCTCCTAATTTGATGAAGGACATTCTTGCTATCGAGGGAGTGCAGCGTAGGTTCACAAGGTTAATTCCTGGGATGGCAGGACTGTTAAATGAAGAAAGAATGGAGCGACAGGGCTTTTATTCACTGAAATTTAGAAGGATGAGAGGGGATCTGAAAGAAACATAAAATTATAAAGGGATTTGACACGCTAGGTGCAGGAAACATGTTCCCGATGTTGGGGGAGTCCAGAACCAGTGACCACAGTTTAAGAATAAGGGGTAGGCCATTTAGAATTGAGATGAGGAAAAACTGTTTCACCCAGAGAGTCGAGAATTTGTGGAATTCTGTGCCTCAGAAGGCAGTGGAGGCCGATTCACTGGATGCATTCAAAAGTGAGTTAGATCGAGCTCTTTGGGCTAGCGGAATTAAAGGATATGGGGAGAAGGCAGGAAAGGGTACCGATTGTGGATGATCAGCCATGATCACATTGAATGGCGGTGGAGACATAAAGGGCCGAATGGCCTCCTCCTGCACCTACTGTCTCTGTATCTATGACATCGCTGCCAAGAGGAGAAACAATTATGTTCACTGCTTTCTGAGCCTCACCGCCTCATCTGCAAAATCACCCACTTATGTATCATCTGCAAACTTGCTAATCTTGCCGTGTATGCTCACATCCAAATCATTGATGTAGATGAGAAACATTAACGGTTCCAGCAACGAACCTTTGTGCACACAGGCTTCCAGACCGAGAAGCAACCTTCCACCATCACCCTCTGCTTCCTTCCAACAGGTATGTAGGTTAATTGGCTGGGTAAATGTAAAAATTGTCCCTAGTGGGTGTAGGATAGTGTTAATGTACGGGGATCACTTGGCGGCACGGACTTGGAGGGCCGAAAAGGCCTGTTTCCGGCTGTATATATATGATATGATATGATATGATATGATATGATATGAAGCTAATTTTCTATCCATTGAGCTATCTCTCCTTGGATACCATGAGGTCTAACTTTCCAGAGCAGCCAACCATGCGGAACCTTGTCCAATGTTTTGCTGAAGTCCATATATACAACAGCTATAGCCCTGCCCTCATCGACATGTTTGGTCACTTTCTCATAAAACTAAATCAGATTTGTGAGACACGACCTCCCATGTACAAAACCGTGCTGATTACCCCTAATCAGCCCTTGCCCATCTAAATGCCTGATTATCATATTCCTCACAATACTCAAAAATAAGTTTCCAACTGCAGATGTTAAGCTCACTGTTCTATAGTTCCCAGCATTTCCCCTGCATCCCCTTCTTGAACAGAGGCACAACACTTGCCACCCTCCAGTCTTCCGGCACCTCTCTTGGAAAAAGACGACTCGTAAATCTCAACCAGTGGTCGCAACTTCCTCATTGGTTTCCCACAATGCCCTCGGATATATCTAATCAGGCCCTCGAGATTTGTCTCCCTTCATACATGATCGTACCTTCAGCACCTCTTCAGCCATAACACAGAGGAGAAATACTCATAGAGGAACTTCCCCATCTCCTGTGGCTCCAGAGTTGGCCGCTTTGATCCCTGAGGGGTCCCACTCTCTCTAGTTACCCATTTCCCACTTATGTATTTATCATATCTCTTGGGATTGTCCTTAATGCTCTCTGCCAGAGCTACCACCTGGCCCCTTTTTGCCCAACTGGTTTCCCTTTTTACTTTGCTCCTTAGTTCCCAAAACTCCTCCAGGGATACACTTGATCCCAGCTGCTTGTACCCATCCCATGCTTTCTTCTTATTTTTGACTAATGCCTCAATTTCTCTTGTCAGCCAAGCTTCCTTACATTTGATTGCCTTGCCCTTCACTTGAACAGGGACGTGCATATCATGAGTTTTTGTCAACACTTTTATAAACATCCCTCTTGGCTGATCTTCCTTTCCACTCAAATAACCTGTTCCATTCAACTTGAGACATTTTCTCATACCCTCAAAGATGGCATTAACTATTGAAACCCTGTCTTTTGCCTGATTCTCTGTATTCACAGCTCTCAGGACCATGATCCTGCAGATCAGCACCATGTCCTAATCTCACGGACCATTTCTGATTTTATCACTTAGGCTATCTACCTGCTAAACAAAACTGCCCTGGCAGACCTATTGTTACGGCTTGCTTCTGCCCCACTGAATTAATTTCCACATACCTCAACTCCATCCTATCCCCCCTGGTCTAATCCCTCCCGACCTATGTCCATGACACCCTGCACACCTTTCGTCTCTTCTATGACTTCTGTTTTTCAGGCCTCAACTCCCTCATCTCAAATACCATTAAATACCATTAGCAAATTTGCAGATGATACTAAGCTGGGGGGTAGTGTGAATTGTGAGGAAGATGCAATAAGGCTGCAGGGTGACTTGGACAGGTTGTGTGAGTGGGCGGATACATGGCAGATGCAGTTTAATGTAGATAAGTGTGAGGTTATTCACTTTGGAAGTAAGAATAGAAAGGCAGATTATGATCTGAATGGTGTCAAGTTAGGAAGAGGGGATGTTCAACGAGATCTGGGTGTCCTAGTGCATCAGTCACTGAAAGGAAGCATGCAGGTACAGCAGGCAGTGAAGAAAGCCAATGGAATGTTGGCCTTCATAACAAGAGGAGTTGAGTATAGGAGCAAAGAAGTCCTTCTACAGTTGTACCGGGCCCTGGTGAGACCGCACCTGGAGTACTGTGTGCAGTTTTGGTCTCCAAATTTGAGGAAGGATATTCTTGCTATGGAGGGCGTGCAGCGTAGGTTCACTAGGTTAATTCCCGGAATGGCGGGACTGTCGTATGTTGAAAGGCTGGAGCAATTAGGCTTGAATACACTGGAATTTAGAAGGATGATAGGGGATCTTATTGAAACATATAAGATAATTAGGGGATTGGACACATTAGAGGCAGGAAACATGTTCCCAATGTTGGGGGAGTCCAGAACAAGGGGCCACAGTTTAAGAATAAGGGGTAGGCCATTTAGAACGGAGATGAGGAAGAACTTTTTCAGTCAGAGAGTGGTGAAGGTGTGGAATTCTCTGCCTCAGAAGGCAGTGGAGGCCAGTTCGTTGGATGCTTTCAAGAGAGAGCTGGATAGAGCTCTTAAGGATAGCAGAGTGAGGGGGTATGGGGAGAAGGCAGGAACGGGGTACTGATTGAGAGTGATCAGCCATAATCGCATTGAATGGGCGGCACGGTAGCGCAGCAGTAGAGTTGCTGCTTTACAGCGAATGCAGCGCCGGAGACTCAGGTTCGATCCTGACTACGGGTGCTGCACTGTAAGGAGTTTATACGTTCTCCCCGTGACCTGCGTGGGTTTTCTCCGAGATCTTCGGTTTCCTCCCACACTCCAAAGACGTACAGGTATGTAGGTTAATTGGCTGGGTAAATGTAAAAATTGACCCTAGTGGGTGTAGGATAGTGTTAATGTACGGGGATCGCTGGGCGGCGCGGACTTGGTGGGCCGAAAAGGCCTGTTTCCGCGCTGTATATATATGATATGATATATGATATGAATGGCGGTGCTGGCTCGAAGGGCTGAATGGCCTACTCCTGCACCTATTGTCTATTGTCAATTGTCTAATATGGATGTTCAGTCACTAAACCTCTCTCCCCCACCAGGAAGGTCTTAAAGCCCTCTGCTTCTTCCTCAACCACAGAACCACTCAATTTCCATCACCAACATTCTTCTCAGCCTAGCAGAGCCAAAGTGCTAAGGGTTTAGATGGAAGCCCTTTCTCTGTGTTCAGCAAATGTCCTCCAGTTGACATATAAGGACCCCCCATTGGGATAGATGAAAGTTTGACTCACTCTTGGAAAATGGGACTGGGGAAGTGACTGAGATGTGATTTGGGGAGCGCTTTAGGACCAGTGACCATCGTTATATTAGTTTTTACATGGTTATGGAAACGGGCAGAACTGGTCCTCACGTTAAAGTTAGAATTGAGCCAAGGCGAACTTCAATGGTTTTTAAACTGTTATTGGAGTGAGTTGTTACACAGATAGTGGTAGGTGCCTGGCATGTGTTGCCAGGGTTGGTGTTGGATACAGATGCTCTAGCAGCTGCGGCTTACCTGCAGTACGTCTGTCTTTGTGTTTTTATGTTGTTTTTTTGTCTTGATTGTAGTGTAAATGTGATGTAGTTTTTTGGGGTTGTGTACTATGCGGGGGGGGGGGGGAGGGGGGTGGCTGGAACTGTAAATGTAAAATTGTCTCTTCCCAACGGAGACGCGACCTTTTGTTTCTGGGCAGTGTCTCCGTTCACGCTACGGCCTACCATCGGCCATGCACCTGGAGCTGGCGGCCTCCACCTGGGACTTGCCTGTGGAAGCTCCGGCCGCGGGGATGTCGGAAGCTCGCAGCCCCTGCCCTGGGTGGGGGCCGACATCGGGAGCTCCGACAGCCGCAGTGTCTTTGCCCGCCCCGGATCGCAGTGCTTGAGTCGGCCCGTCGCGGACCATCCACTGTCTAGCGCGGCCTGGAACGTGGCAACTACAACAGCCTGACCATGGGAGAAGACGGCAGGAGAAGAGAAAAAAACATTCTGTCCTTCCATCACAGTGAGGAGGGGACTGGAGGAGACTCACTGTGATGGATGTTTCTTTTTGTTTGATTGTGTGTGTTATTGCTTATTTTTATTGCTCTTATTGTTGGACTGTGGGTAATCTTTCATTTCACTGCACATTTATGTGTATGTGACAAATAAACTTGACTTGATGCTTAAGAGGTTTTTAGATCGATACATGGATGGGAGAATGAAGTGATACGGATCACGTGTAGGCAGACGAGATTAGCTTGTTTGGTATTATGTATGGCGTGGGTGTTGTCTGCTGTTGGGCCCATTCATGCACTATGTTGCTGTACTTCTGTTGAATGTTTGTGACAAAGGAATGTCTGGCAAGTGGACGATCTTTCTGAGTGCAACTGTGAGAGTTTAAGACTTCCATGGTCCTTTTAGAGTGAACGGCAAGGCTGGCAGTACTGGGAAACCCTGGACGGCAAGAGGTACAGATTATTTAATGGTGAAAAAGGAAAGAGGGTATAGGGCACCTCAAGTGCTATGCAGACATTTATGTGAAGAGCCGTAGATCTCCTATGAGAGGGCCTCGTTGAATATTTTGGCTGCTTTACCATGGAGAAAGACATGAAGACCAGGGAATTCACAAAGGTTAACAGTGATGTTTAGTCCACATTGCATTAGAGATGCTGATTGTCATGTATGTAGGTAAATAGATCTCCAGTGTCTGATCTGGTATAATCAAAGCACAGAGGGAAGCCGGCGAAGAAAGCCGGCTGAGAGATAGGCATCGTTGTTAGCCAGAGTGAGGTGCCGTAAGATGGTGGATGGCTGATGCTCCTTTATTTAAGTCGGGGTATAAAGAAAAACCTGGGAACTATGAACGAGAAAGCTAACTAATCTGTGGTAGGCAAGTTACTGAGGAGATTCTTAGGGTTAAGAAAATACAAGCATTTGAAAAGACAGGGATTGAATAGTAACAGCAAGCACAGCTATAGTGTGCAGGAGATCATGTTCCACAAACTTGATTTAGTTTCTGAAGCTGTAAATAGGATAATAATGGTTGGGTAATGTACATTATCTATATGGGCTTCAGCAAGGCATTCAATAAGATGCTGTGTGGAAGATTATTCTGCAATGTTTGATGGTATGGGTTGGAGGGAATGGATACTATTGAGATATTTAATGGACTTAATATAAGGTAGCAGAGGGTGATGGTGGAAGAAAGGTTTTCGGACTGGTGGCCCATGACTATTATATTTCAGGGGTCCGTATTGGGTCCATGTTGGCTGGCAATGTATTAGACATAGTCAGTAAGTTTGCATATTACAATAAAATAGGTTACAATAGACAATAGACAATAGGTGCAGGAGTAGGCCATTCAGCCCTTCGAGCCAGCACCGCCATTCAATGCGATCATGGCTGATCACTCTCAATCAGTACCCCGTCCCTGCCTTCTCCCCATATCCCCTCACTCCGCTATCCTTAAGAGCTCTATCCAGCTCTCTCTTGAAAGCATCCAACGAACTGGCCTCCACTGCCTTCTGAGGCAGAGAATTCCACACCTTCACCACTCTCTGACTGAAAAGGTTCTTCCTCATCTCCGTTCTAAATGGCCTACCCCTTATTCTTAAACTGTGGCCCCTTGTTCTGGACTCCCCCAACATTGGGAACATGTTTCCTGCCTCTAATGTGTCCAATCCCCTAATTATCTTATATGTTTCAATAAGATCCCCCCTCATCCTTCTAAATTCCAGTGTATACAAGCCTAATCGCTCCAGCCTTTCAACATACGACAGTCCCGCCATTCCGGGAATTAACCTAGTGAACCTACGCTGCACGCCCTCAATAGCAAGAATATCCTTCCTCAAATTTGGAGACCAAAACTGCACACAGTACTCCAGGTGCGGTCTCACCAGGGCCCTGTACAACTGTAGAAGGACCTCTTTGCTCCTATACTCAACTCCTCTTGTTATGAAGGCCAACATTCCATTGGCTTTCTTCACTGCCTGCTGTACCTGCATGCTTCCTTTCAGTGACTGATGCACTAGGACACCCAGATCTCGTTGAACATCCCCTCTTCCTAACTTGACACCATTCAGATAATAATCTGCCTTTCTATTCTCACTTCCAAAGTGAATAACCTCACTTATCTACATTAAACTGCATCTGCCATGTATCCGCCCACTCACACAACCTGTCCAAGTCACCCTGCAGCCTTATTGCATCTTCCTCACAATTCACACTACCCCCCAGCTTAGTATCATCTGCAAATTTGCTAATGGTACTTTTAATTCCTTCATCTAAGTCATTAATGTATATCGTAAATAGCTGGGGTCCCAGCACCGAACCTTGCGGTACCCCACTGGTCACTGCCTGCCATTCCGAAAGGGACCCATTTATCCCCACTCTTTGCTTTCTGTCTGTCAACCAATTTTCTATCCATGTCAGTACCCTACCCCCAATACCATGTGCTCTAATTTTGCCCACTAATCTCCTATGTGGGACCTTGTCGAAGGCTTTCTGAAAGTCGAGGTACACCACATCCACTGACTCTCCCCTATCAATTTTCCTAGTTACATCCTCAAAAAATTCCAGTAGATTTGTCAAGCATGATTTCCCCTTCGTAAATCCATGTTGACTCGAAATGATCCTGTTACTGCTATCCAAATGCTCAGCAATTTCGTCTTTTATAATTGACTCCAGCATCTTCCCCACCACTGATGTCAGACTAACTGGTCTATAATTACCCGTTTTCTCTCTCCCTCCTTTCTTAAAAAGTGGGATAACATTTGCTATCCTCCAATCCACAGGAACTGATCCTGAATCTATAGAACATTGAAAAATGATCTCCAATGCTTCCACTATTTCTAGAGCCACCTCCTTAAGTACTCTGGGATGCAGACCATCAGGCCCTGGGGATTTATCAGCCTTCAGTCCCATCAGTCTACCCAAAACCATTTCCTGCCTAATGTGGATTTCCTTCAGTTCCTCCATCACCCTAGGTTCTCCAGCCCCTAGAACATTTGGGAGATTGTGTGTATCTTCTTCAGTAAAGACAGATCCAAAGTAACGGTTTAACTCGTCTGCCATTTCTTTGTTCCCCATAATAAATTCCCCTGCTTCTGTGGACATTGTGGACAGCCAAAAGTTTGCCATGAATTGTAGCGGGATCTTGATCAACTGGGTAAGTTTAGCCGAGGAATGACAAATCGAATCCAGGCAAATACAAGTTGATGCAATTTGGGTCAAGTCAAACCAGGATAGGATTTTCCGAATGAATGGTAGGAACTAGGGAGTATTGTAGTTTAGTTTAGAGATACTTTGGCCCACTGGGTCCGCGCCGACCAGCGACCCGGCACACTAACTCTATCCTACACACATGAGGTACAATTTCCATATGTGCCGATCTAAAAGCTTCTTGAACTCCACTATCGTATTTACTTGCACCACCTCCCCTGTCAATACGTTCCAGGTCCCGTCACTCTGTGTAAAAAATCTTGCCTCAAACA
>NW_027602820.1:0-27211 GCF_053455715.1 Rhinoraja longicauda | reverse complement strand
TAGTTTAGATATTTACAACTTAGAGACTATGTAAAATTACACATGCAAGAATATAAGTTTAGAGGTCCAGAAACTCTTGATGTATGCCTGAATCGACATTATAATTCAAATAAATTAATATCCTTTATTTATAATACTCTCCTAGACACTGATATTCCGTCATCAGAATCTTATAGACGAGCATGGGAGGACGAATTGAATCAACTCATAATGCAAGATATATGGGATGAAAGTTTACAACATATACACCAATGTTCATTAAATACTAGACATTCCTTAATACAATTTAAAATAATACATAGATTACATTATTCGAAGACGAAATTAAATAGGATTTTTCCTAGTATCTCTCCTATTTGTGATAAATGTCAATTTCAAGAAGCTAATTTAACTCATATTTTCGTAACTTGTATAAAAATGCAAAACTTCTGGATGGAGATTTTTAAATAGTTTCTAAAGTTATCAACAAGCAATTGGATATGGATCCAAAATTAATTATATTAGGATTATCAGAACATACTACAAACTTTACAACAAGTCAGGTACATTTTCTTGATTACAGTCTAATAACTGCGAAAAAAATAATACTTAAATTTTGGAAAAAACCAATAACCCCCACAATTAAAATGTGGACTACGGAAATGACAGAGACCCTGCATTTGAAAAAAAAATAAGATTTGCCTTAATTGACAAACCTGAGTTATTTTTTAAAATATGGTCTCCATTTATTGAATTTTTAGAAAAGTAAATGGGTTTGGCACAGGACTAAAATAATTTTTTTAAATTAAAAGTTGAAACTTGAGTTAAGGGTTGGATGTACAACTGTGGTTATTGTCTCCCGGATCTACCCCCATTAATTTTTATAGTTAAATCTTTTTTTTAATCCTCTTATTCTCTCTTTCCAATAGTTTATAGGTTTTTTTTTCCTTTCTTCTTTATTTTTTATTTTCTCTCTTTAAAAATTTAAAATTTGAAGCTATGTAAGAACTCTGTAACAAATGTGTCTTTTATTTCTATTTGTACATATGCTTTTCAAAAATTAAAAACAAAAATAAAATAAAAAAAATCACTGAGAGGATTGATATACTTCACATATTCTTGTACAACGATCATCAGTTGGGAATATTGTAACATGATCAGAATCAGGTCAACACCGGTTAACGGACGGAGTTATAAAACTTGAATTGTTCTGTTCACTTACCAGGGACTCCAACGGCAGCAATGATCACGTACAAGATTTTTTGCACGTCCATATATTCCCAATAATGGTGCCCCATTTTCTCTGCCCAGCGACGTGTCCCCGTGAGCTACTGGTAATCTAGTGGGATGAAATGCTGGGGAGTAACATTCCCGGAGATTTTATACCATTTTCCGCCTCCACCGGGACAGTGAAGTTTCAACAGATTTAAAAATAGAGATTTTGAAATGATTCGCAAAAAGATGACATCGGCCAAGTGAAATCCCTGCTGAGACAGGCCGTGATTTATTCAGGGAATTGATTGAGAAACTCCAAAGACTGGGAATTGTGGCGATACTGAGGGATGGAAATTGGGAGCGGCATTGTTACAGCAAAGGGGATATTGTTTCGAACTTCATCTGGTCCAACACTCCGCATCATGTTGTTTGTCCGATTTCCTTTAATCCGCTTCACTCATGAAGGCAATCCCAAATTCCAGGGACCCTCTCAGGGCTTCTGGTGCCCAGTTTGGTGGACTGGGCGACATTCGTCCACAGGTTGATGATTTGGTTCAACAGATCACCTCGCACTAAGATGGCCCCTCCACTCTGTTTCACCACTCAATATGATCGCGGCTTGACTGACTGCAACCTCACCCCCACACTCCCGGCGAGGCCGGTAACCATTCACTCCTTGCTTGCCTGCAGTGGGTCTGATTTTGCGCCGGGACAATAACATTCTTTGCCTTCGTCACCTCTGAGGAGGAACGACCCAAAGACTCGCCACACTCAGAGAACAGAAACATTGTGGCTTCAGAATTGTCCTCAAACCAAATAAAACAGTGAGTTATCCGGTAAAATACCGATAGTTCAATAACTCCCAGTCATACAGCACGGATCCCAGGAACGAATCACTCGGTCCAAGACTGTCCGAGAATGGACTGACAGCGGTCGATCACTCCCTCGATGTCTGCTGGACGCTCAGGACCATCCATTCGCTTTCTTCCAGGATTGTCGAGGATTGATCGGGCACTCGAGTCCATACCTCAACGTCACCCTTTTGAAACACGCACCAAAACGCTGAAACCCAGAGATGAGGTAAGAGTGTCTGCGACATCAGAGCTGGTTAAGTAGATTAGTCTGGTAATACCGAAGCTAATGGAGATCGAGGCCATATTAGGCTTGTGGTTCGTGACAAATAGCATACAGAAAGACGGCGGAGTTTTCAAAGGTCAACGTGACAGCTCAAGGCATCATGACACGGATTTCTCATTGCATTTTCATAGGTCCAACCATTTCCAACAGTTTGGCAACGTCCTTCCTTCTTTCATTGGATCAGATATATTAATGTTTGCTGATGATTGCACTTTCGATGCCTCTGTGTAAAAAAAAGACATGTGATCTTACAGCACCATCTCGGCTAAATTCAGACATGGGCTGATAGATGACAAGAGACATTGGGGGGATGAAGTGCCCGCAAACGACCATCTCTCATATCATGCCAACATATCCCAGGCATTCAATAACATTGTCACATCCTCGACCCCGCCATCAATAAAAACTAAAAGTGCGCGGGGTTACACAGTGTCTCCGGCAACATGTGTGAAGGAAATGGACAGACAATGGTTCGGCCCTGGACTTTTCTTCTCTTTTCTGCATTATTCTCAGACGGGTGCAAATCCGAACCGTCGTTTGTTCAATTCCTTCGCAGACTTTACTGGACGCGCTGACTTCCTCCAGCGCTTTGTACTTTGTTCTAGACTCCAGTATCTGCGGACCTGGCGTCCCCACCATCAATACCATGTGCGGTACCACTGACCGGAAACTCGGCGGAACAGTCAGGTAATGTCTTATCTTGGCTGGATGAAAGGGAAAAGACGTGGCAGTTGAAGATAGATGCTAAGATTGAAGTCCTTTTACGAGTGCACAACGGGGATTGATGGTGGGCCCACAGCCGTTTTTCATCTATGTGACGATTTAGCTGACAATGCTTTTAAAATGGTGAGTACGTTGCAGACGATGCCAGGTCGCTAGTGTAGGTGACATCGAAGATCACATCAGGTTCAAGATGAACAGGGGAAATGGGACAAGGAATGTCTCAAAGTGCGACGTGTAGAACTTGGTAAACTACTGGGTGGTAATTATTGAAGCAAATTATCTAATCTTTTGGGAAATGGAAAGATGGACACTTCCTTGAAGAAGGTGGGGACTGGAGACGGCGATATTCAGTGGCGAGAGGTTGGAGATCTCGGCCAACAGCGTGGCCCATTGAATGGCGCACGATTTCAAAACTCGGCCAGGGGCTACATTTGGCCGAATGCCGGAAATTTACCGGCCGTTTTTCGAGAATTTACCTGAGTCAAATATGTCATAATGTTGAAAAATGTAGAGAAGATTTACGAGGATGTTGCCGGAACTAGAGGGCCTGGGCTACAGGGATAGATTGGGCAGGTTAGGTCTTTATTCCTTGGAGCGCAAAATACTTCAGGCTGAACATAAAGGTTTATAAAATTATGAAGTGAATAGATACAGTATATGCAAAGTCTATTAAGCATGGCAGCGACTTAATTACTGGAGATGTTACGATCAAGGCAAGAGTGAATGATGATGTAACGGCAACGAGGGGGTGGGCCAACCTTTTCACAGATGGCCGTGGTTACATAGAACGAGTTCTCGTGAAAATTGTTGAGGTGGATGCAATAGGGCAAGTTAAATGCCACTTGGTCAGGTAGACGGATAGGAAAACGTTAGAGCTTTGGAGCTAAACGTGGGAACATTGGAGTAGTTTAGACATGGCATCTTGCCCGATATGGAGGAGTTGGACTGCAGAGAATGCTTCCGAGCTGAATGATTCTATGACTCCATGATCACTGCCGCCGGTATGTTTTAGAAACACCAATAGGTGATGGGGGGACGCGTCTTGGCGAAACATTATTGTCTTGTTTAGAGCAGTTTATCCAGTGGAGATGCAGCGACCAGCTTCTAAACTGTGATGGTATTCAAGCCCTGCCGCAGCTGTCTGGCATTCGCACTATTAAAACCAGCCTCAAACGTTATATCGAATTCTCTTTTGGTATCCCTGTCAGCTTTGCGGAGAACACACGTCCTTCGTGTATAGTTCAGGGTCATCTTACTACAAAACCTCTTACCTGGATATTAACGAAGTGCGTATCTCCCTGTTTATGCAAGTTGTCTGGTTGAGATGGAACTTAATTGTCTCTGTTAGAATGCAGCCATCGGTGTATTTTGTTGATGCAAACGGCGATGACTATTAAATATACACAGAAACATAGAAAATAGATGTAAGAGGCAGCCATTTGGCCCTTCGAACCAGCACCGTCATTCATTGTGATCATGGCAGATCATCCATAATCAGTAACCTATACCTGCCTTCTCCCCATATCCCGTGATTCCACTGCCTTCTATGTAAGAGAATTCCACAAATTCACAACTCACTGGGTGAAAACGTTTGTTCTCACCTCGGTTTTAAATGGTCTCTCCTTTATTCTTATACTGCGGCCCCTGGTCTTCGACTCCCCCAACACAGGGGACATTTTCCCCGCATCATGCTTGTCCCTCTCATTTTGTAATATTATACGTCTCTATAAAATCCCCTCTCATCCTTCTAAACTCCAATGAATACAATGAATACAAGCCCAGTCTTTCTAATATTTCTTGATATGTCCCGCCATCCCGGGTACTAACCTCGTGAACGTACGCTGGACAGCCTCAATAGCAGGATGCCCTTCCTCAAATTAGGAGGCCGAAACTGCACACAGTACTCCAGATGTTGTCTCACCAAAGTCCTATACAACTACCGAAGGACCTCTTTACTCCTATACTCAAATCATATTCCTATCTATCTTCTCATCACAAACCTTAAGTAGACCTCGTTGTGCACTGACCTTGTCTTACTCTTCTATTAGCGCCACGTTCAGAAATCCCTGCCTGTAACACGACAGGAGCAACATCGTTAGCTCTTGTCAGATGGCAAATGTGAGGGATCAAGAGTGGTGTCAGGGATGTCTTATTAACACATGTCGCAAATAGAACAGGGAAAGTGTTACTTGCAGCATCACGAAAGAATATGCATAAACAGTGCTAAAATAAACAATGTATGAAGACACAAACAAGCAAAAATAGTGCAAATAAATTAATTTCCCAACTCTATGTGGTTTGGAGGTTGTAGTGTTTAATGGCCTTATGGTTGTAGAGAAGAAGCTGGTGCTGAACCTAGACTTTTCAGGCTCCTATGTTTTTATTCCGATGGCAAGAGTGAAATGAGTGTGTCGCCTGTGTCACTGATGAAGCTGGCTGCCTTTTTGAGGCAGCAACTCCTGTAGATCCCTCGATGATTGGGAGCTCAGCACCCTTGATATACCTACTGGCTAGTACTTACTTTTTGCAGTCTTGGACCTTCAAGTTGTCGAAGCAGACCGTGATGCAACCTGGCAATAGGCTCTCCACTGCACAATTGTAGAAATCCAAGAGAGTATTTGCAGACCGAATCTCCTCAATCTGCTCAGAATGTAGAGACGTTGATGAGCTTTCTTTATCATTGCATTAATGTGCCGGGTCCAGGAAAGATTTTCAGAGATATGCACGTCCAATCATTTGAAGAGTTTGACTCTCTCCACCGTCGTCCTGTAGACCAACACAGGATTGTGGGACCCCATTCTTCCACTTCCGACGTCCATAAACATTTCCTTGTACATTCTGTCAATGAAAGCAAGGCTGTTGCTCTGGAACTCCAGGCATTCTAGATGGTGGTGTAACCCAGAGAGCGGATGCCCAGTGTGAGACAATAGGCTTGCTGAGTTTAGATACCACTGCACCCCTGAAGTTGGATTGATTGATGTCACCGCAGATAATGAGCAGGGCATCAGAGTTTAGTCCTTAAAGAGAGTTCATGCCCGAGTATAATTCGTCCGCTGGCACATTACGTTTGGGTTTGGGTGTTATATAATCATAGACACGTTGATAGTAATGAAATGCCCCGGTAGGTGAAAGGTACGGCAATTAGTAGCCAGGTGGGCGCCTGAACTATACATAGCATTCGCGAGACCAAACCTCGAGCACTGAGCGCAGTTCTGGTCTTCGGGCTATTGGCAGGAATACATTCAACTGACAATGTCGGGGGTGGGGGTGGGGGGGCGAATCTCATGTTGTTGGCTGGAATGAAGGGCTTTAGGCTTAAAGAGAGGCCGGACAAGTTGGAAAGTTTTCCACGGAGAGTGGATGGTTGACCGCTAACATTACGGAAGTATATATCATCATTACGGGCAGAGGAAAGGGAGACGGTGCGGTCGTTTTCCAGGGTGGTGAGTCTAGAGCTGGTTAAAATAGTTTTCAAGGGAGAGACGATAACGTCAGAAGAGACCTGAGAGGCAACTACGCTACACAGGAATTTGTGGGTAGGTGGAACTGGGTGCTAGATGAAGCTGAAGAGATGTGCTTCGATTAGAATGCACAAGAGACATTTGAAAGTATATGTAGATAAAATCGGATGGTGGGCTATGGAGAAAACGTGGGGAAGTTGGAGTAAATTATTTGAACATATTGCTCGGCCTCGGCATCCGGTTCCAAAAGGTCTTCGTTCGTGCTGCTTGACTATAACTTTATCAATAGCATCGTCATTGTTTGACTGTAAGAATTTCAGAGACTATGTAGGCAGTCAGTCTCTTATTGTGTTTTCAGGACTGTCCGCGGTGGGGATAATTTAGAACCCACGTGGCCTGGTTGAAAAATGATTTAATTTTTTTAAATAATATTTAGTATTAATTGAAGCGAGCTGTTCGATGTCTGATGTCTGAACCAACGAAGCACAGAACCATATCTGGGGAATAACATCCTGGGTATTATGCAATTTCTGGCTTTTGATTAATGGGGACATCAAGTGGACGGCAAGGGAACTGCAAACAAGCGCGGCCTCACCAACGTCTTGTAAACTGTAATATAACGTCCCAACATCTGCACTTAATGCCGTACCAAATGAAAGACATCGTGCCAAAACTTCACTACCATCGTATCCACCGGGGACTCAAAATCCAGTGATCTGTGGCGTGCACACCTCGATCTACCTGTTCGACAGTACTTCGCAGCGTCGAACCTATCACTGGGATCGACCTGGCCTGACTTACATCAATAAAGCAAATCACAGATATCCAAACTAAATGCCGCACGCTATTCCACCGCCCACTTCCCCAGCTGATAAAAATCCCAACGTCATTCTTAATATGCATCTTGGCAATCTACCATCCCACCTGCCTTAAATTTTATTTGTACAGTTAGTAATGATACCTTGCACCATCTGAATCAATTTGTTGATATGGATGACAGACAGCAATTGTTCCACCGCTGTGTATGTCAATAGTCACAGACCTGCAGTCATAATGTTTACGTTCATGTTGAATGGTTAATTCGGTTTCTAGATTCCATGAATCTCGCGTGACCCGCTGTGTGTTCAATGTAAACCAGCATCTCCTGTTCCTTGTATCTACGTTCTTTATCTCTATGGTGCGGAACAGAATATAAATGTTGAACAAAGACGTGCTATATTCAAACGACAGAAGTCAATAAATCACAACTAAACCACGAATCGGACGTTGTATGGAAAATGCTTTTTTCAGGGTGTAAAATTTGAGAAGTTTTCCCTCATTTGGAAAGCAACACCAAACCAAAGAGCTGCAGTTTGGACATTTTAAACGAGAGACTGGGGCTGATAGCGGAGAAAGGCTGCGGTCAGATTACCAAAGGATGTCACAATTTGTGGGTCCTAAAATGGCCGCAGGACCTCGTGACCAGCCACAAAAAGTAAAAACCTTACAACCCAGTCTCTAGGTTTCTGCAAAGCCACGGCCAGAACAATGGATGGGTATTGGCCATGCAGAAACCTGCGATACCAGGTCGAAGTCCAGACACTGGGGCGCTGACATCAGCATACTCACAATGCCGCAAGCCGACCTAAACAGTTAATCTCGTTAAGGGGGCACAATAGCCCATAGAAAACTACCTGGTAGTTTTTTTTTTTTTTTTTTTTTTTTTTTTTTTAAATAAAATTTTATTGGGGATAGGTACATAACCTGTTTACATCTTTACAGTCATACATTTTTGAATTGATAATATTGTCAATTATTATTATATACCTTTTACCCCTTTTTTTTAAATTTATTTTATATAAACTAAATAAAGCTAACGAAGTAGATGAAGTGAAGAAAGAAAAGAGAGAGAAGAAAACTAAAAACAAAAACCAATTTAAAAGAAAAAATAACTAAAAACAAAAAAAAAATAAAAATAAGGAAAAAATTAGTTAAAGAAGAATGGAAAAATTTATTAAAATAACAAAAACTTCATTCGAGATATATTCGTACATTCCAAAGTATAGCATTTCATTCATTCTTTAGTCCGAGTGCTAGTCAGGTTCCTGTGCTGAACTATTCTGACCCTTTAAGTAATCAATAAAAGGAGACCATGTTTCAATGAATAATTCCTGTTTGTCCAACAGGGAAAATCTGATTCTTTCCACGTTTAAGGTCTCCGTCATTTCTATAATCCACATTTTAATTGTGGGGGCCGTAGGGCCTTTCCAAAATTTTAGAATTAATTTTTTTCCTGTTATTAAACTATAATCAATAAAGTTTTTTTGTGTTGTTCTGAATGTTTTATTTAATTCTAATTCTAATATTCCGAGTATAATTAATTTTGGATCTGGGTCCAATTGTGTGCTGGTTATTTTAGATATTATACTAAAAATATTTACCCAAAATTTTTTAATTTTTATACAGTTTGCAAACATATGAGATAATGTAGCTTCTAAATGTTGACATTTATCACATTTAGGTGAAATATGTTGGAAAATTTTATGTAGTTTTGTTTTTGAATAATGTAACCTATGTAATACTTTAAATTGTATTAGAGAATGTCTGGCGTTTAGTGAACACTGATCTATATGTTGCAAACTTTCTTCCCAAGTATCTTTCGTTATTACTTGATTTAATTCTTTTTCCCATTTTTGTCTATATAAATCCGTAGAAGGCATGTCACTGTCTAATAAAATATTATATATATAAGATATTAATTTTTCTGTATTAGGATGTTTGTTCCAACATTCGTCAAGAATTTCTGAATTTCTAATTTGAAAATTTTGGGAGTTCGACTTTACGTAATCTCTAAGTTGAAGATATCTGAAATAATCATTTCCACGAAGACCATAAATCTGTTGCAACTCCTGAAATGTCAGAAAGGTGCCTTCCTTATAAAGTTGTCCCATATTTTTAATTCCATAATTCTTCCACTGTGTAAAACCCCGGTCTAACCATGAAGGCTTAAACAAAGGATTATTCACAATTGGAAGAAAAAGCGATAAATTATCTAGTTTTAATGTCTTTTTTAATTGTTTCCAAATTCGTATAGCACTAAATATTATAGGGTTTTCCCTATAAATTTTTTTGTTTAATTTAGACGTGGCAAATAATATCGAACCAATATCAAAAGGCAAACAATCTTCCTTTTCCATTTTTAACCAGTCTGGTTGAAGATCTATTTCTTCCAACCAGAAATTCATATTTTTAATATTAACTGCCCAGAAATAAAACAAAAAATTGGGTAAAGCCAGGCCTCCATTTATTTTTGATTTACACAAGTGTCTTTTATTTATCCTATGATTCTTATAATCCCAGATGAAATCATTAACAATAGAGTCCAATTTTTTAAAAAAGTTTTTTGTCAAATATATCGGAATTGTCTGAAAAAGGTATAATATTTGCGGTAAAAAAATCCAAAAATATTTGAATCTGTTTAATAATATATTCCTGGGATGACTTTTCGTTCAAAATTTGTGGGTTAAATCTCCAATATGCTTGTTTCTCGGACATTCCATTTAATTTAATCATGAATGTTACAGGTGCATGATCCGAAATTATAATGTTATGGTATTTTGAATTATAAATAAATGGAATAAACGTAGAGTCAACTAAAAAATAATCTATTCTTGAGTATGTTTTGTGTACTGGTGAGTAAAATGAATATTCCCGTCCAGTTGGGTTTTCTATTCTCCAGACATCCTTAATATTAGTGGTATTAATAAATGAATTTAAAAATACACTTGATTGAGATTTTATTTTTTTTTGCATTGATGATCTATCTAAGTATGGATCTAATGTACAATTGAAGTCTCCTCCAATTATTAATTTATATTGTGTGAATTCAGGAATTTTATTAAATGTTTTATTAAAGAACATAGGGTTATCAAAATTAGGCCCGTAAACATTAAGAAGAATCACTTTTTCTCCATTTAATTCTCCAACTAATATAATATATCTGCCATCAATATCCACTATTGTTGAGGAGTTCTTAAAAGGTATTCCTTTACGAATTAGTATTGCAACTCCTCTAGACTTGTGGGAAAAGGAGGAGTGATATGATTCAGCAATCCACTTAGCTTTAAGTCTATGTTGAGATTCCTTCTTGAGATGTGTTTCTTGAAGAAATATTATATCAGTTTTGATTAAATTTAGATGTGCCAAAACTTTACCTCTCTTAATTGGTTCATTGATTCCCTTGACATTCCAACTACAAAATGTTATTCCCTGACCCCCACTTGTCATATTAATGTCTTGCATATTGTTTCTAAGGTGGTCTATAACCGAACAGAAGGTACAACACACAGAACCTGACCCTGCTCCCGAACCTCAAATAGATGAATTTAAAATCATATACAACGCTCTTCCGAACACATCTCCTTGTATTTGTCTTATTTTCCCATTCTAACATTAAGTTACAAAAATATTTAAAAAGAGAAAAGTGATAGAGTTGATTAATATAGGGTGAAAGAAAAGAAACTACCTCTACAATTAGTGTAGTTAGTGATAGCCACACTAACGTGGCTAGAATTCTAAAGACTTCCGTAGCCTTTGTAAAAAAAAAAAATTCTAGCTCCGTGCGCAAAGAAAATAAAGGGTTATTTCTAACATTCATATATCTTCTTTGGGAGTAACAAACTTATTTACATACCCATACATACACACACACGATATACCCCTATATATATATATACATACCCGTATGTATGCATACATAAGCACATAACCTCTACATATCTCTACATATCATATTAATTTTTCCACTAAATCTATCATAAATTTAATTTTAAATTGAAAAGTAAAGAGAAAAACGGTCAAACTTTATTATGACTTAGGCTAATTTACCTCTTGCATATCTTCCTAAATAATATAATTGTGTAATTCATTTCTATGTTAATCGAAGACTATTGATTATTCATCATTGTTATCAATCATATACAGTATTAAATTTATATGATTTATGTTAATGTTAATAATTTTATTAATAATTTTTAGTGGTAATATAGATATTTAATAAATATTGGTTATTACATATATAGTTATATATGAGTATACAGATAATAATAATGATTAGTAAACAGAAAAAACAGAAAAGATCACGGTTTTCTCCAATGTCCTCCATCCATTTCGGTTTCCGGATCTCCTCAAAGCTCTTGAAAAAACTTTAAAGGTCTTTTTAGATCTGGCGGGACTCCTAAAGGGTAATGTGAATTCTTCAGTCTGTCATGTTTCCGACTTCTTTAGCATATTCCAGTGCTTTTTCATGGTCTGTAAAAAAGTGTTCCTTGGACTTGTAGGAGACTCTTAGTCTTGCGGGATAAAGCAAGCTGTATCTCAGATCAGGTACCTTCTTCAAAATTCTCTTTGTCTCAATGAACTGCACTCTTTTCTTGTGAACTTCTACCGGATAATCGCGGTAAATACTGAATCTCGCACCTTCAAAAAGGAGCTGTCCGCCTCGAACCATTTTCCTCATTATATCATCCAATTCATGATCCAATTGCACCTTTACAATAATTTGTCTTGGGTGGGCATCATCCTGTATACGTTTTTGCTGCACTCTATGGGCTCGACCGAGTAAAGGTTTATGATCCAATTTTAAGGCTTTATGTAAAAGGTCTGCCACAAAATCCCGAGTACCCATTTCTTTCTCACCTCCTTCTTTCACCCCTACAATCCTTAGATTCTTACGTCTTTGCCGCCCCTCCAAATCGGTACATTTCTCATTTAATTTGATCACCATATCTGAGAGGCGTTGGTTTTCAGTAAGGAGTCGACTTGCCATTCCCTCATTTGACGTCGCCCATTTCTCCAGTTCGGTTAACGCTATTTGATGTTGACCAAGTTCATAATGAACGGGGTCCATCTCCGTTTTAACCTTCGTTTCCACCAAAACCAGCCTGGCTTCCAGTACTTCCATTTGCGCTTTGACCTCTTCCTCCCTCGTCCTCTTCCAACTTTCCAGCATGAGCTGAACGGTAGAAAGCATTTCTGTTTTAAATTCCGACCTAAAAGAGTCAAGTTTCTCACCAAAGGTTTTTAATTCGGCAGCAAGAAAAGTTTTAAAATCCTCCATTTCGGACTTTTTCATTCTCTTCGAAGGGTCTTCCTGGGCCCTCGTTGTAATTGCGGCCGAGGCCTCTAAAGGGCCTTCCTCTTCCATCTGCGGTTTTTTACCGGCTTTTTTTTGTGCCCCACGGGGGGGGGGGCTGCGTTGTAACGACATATCTTAAAGTCGCGCGCCTGATGACGTCACGCAGGCAGCCGTTCAGATTGCGATCGCTGCAGGTAAAACCCAATTTTCTCCCGTTTTTTTTTCCCTCGGCACGGAGCTAGTTGGCGCTGGACTCAAGCCTCCATAGCGCCACCGGAAGTCCGAAAACTACCTGGTAGTTGATGGGAAAACAGTTAACACCCATCACCTCACAACAAAATACCAATTAACACCGTGTGGCCATCCCCGGTATCCCCGGACATAAGCGCAGATCAGAAAAGAACTCATACATATCTTTTTGAACAAAGAGATTCCAATCAGCAGTAGCAGAGGTAGCAGCAGCAGCAATCAGCAGTAGCAGTAGCAGCAGCAGCAATCAGCAGTAGCAGCAGCAGCAATCAGCAGTAGCAGCAGCAGCAAGCAGCAGTAGCAAGCAGCACCTAGCTGTGTTGCTTGGGAAGTAGTGTGTGGGGAATGTGTGGGGATTGTGTGGGGATAGTAAGGAGTAAGACCTGTGTGATCTCCCGGACTAGTTTCGATCGCCTAGCTTGGGGTCGGAGAGGAATTTCCCGGATTTTTTCCCAAATTGGCCTGGGTTTTTTATCCGGTTTTTCGCCTCTCCCAGGAGATCACTCAGTTCTTTTGGGTGGGCGGTTGGAGCGGTTGGAGTAGCGGCCGGGTGGTAGGTTTAGTAACCGAGCGCGGGGCTTTGTTTGGAGAGTATGACTGCCAGGGCAGTTTTTTGTTCTGGGTGTCAGATGTGGGGAATCTGGGAGTCTGATAGTCTTCCAGACATCCACATCTGCGCCAGGTGTGACGAGATGGGGCTCCTAAGGGACCGTATTAGGAACCTGGAGCGGCAGATTGATGACCTCCGTCTGATCAGGGAGAGTGAGGAGGTTATAGATAGGAGTTACAGGGAGGTGGTCACTCCTAGACCACGGGAGGTAGACAAGTGGGTCACTGTTAGGGGGGCAAGGAACAGAGGCAGGGACTAGGGAGTACCCCGGTGGCTGTACCCCTTGGAAATAAGTACTCCTGTTTAAGTACTGTTGGGGGGGACAGCCTCCCTGGGGGCAACGACGGTGCCCGGGCCTCTGGCAAGGAGTCCGGCCCTGTTGCTCAGAAGGGTAGGGAAAGGAAGAGGAGAGCAGTAGTAATAGGGGACTCTATAGTGAGGGGGTCAGATAGGCGTTTCTGTGGACGCAGTCGGGAGACCCGGATGGTGGTTTGCCTCCCTGGTGCCGGTGTCCGGGATGTGTCTGAGCGTGTCCAGGATATCCTGAAAGGGGAGGGAGAGGAGCCAGAGGTCGTGGTATATATAGGTACCAACAATATAGGTAGGATAAGGGAAGAGGTCCTGAAAGGAGAATTCAGGGGGCTAGGAAGAGAGTTAAAAAAAAGGACTTCCAAAGTAATAATCTCAGGCTTACTGCCTGTGCCACGCGATAGTGAGAATAGGAATGGAGTGAGGTGGAGGATAAATACGTGGCTGAGGAACTGGTGCAGGGAGCAGGGTTCCAAGTTTCTGGATCATTGGGACCTCTTCTGGGGGAAGTATGACCTGTACAAAAAGGACGGGTTGCATCTGAACCCGAGGGGAACCAATATCCTGGCGGGGAGATTTGCTAAAATAACTGCGGAGACTTTAAACTAGTACGGTTGGGGGGAGGGACTCAAACACAGATAGCTAATAGGCAGTGTGTGAGGCAGGAGGCAGAAAAGGGAAACACTCAGACCCAATATGTAGGAGAGAAAGAAGGGAAAAGAAATAAACTGAGAATAAGAAATGATGGGTCCCTTAAATGTGTCTATTTTAATGCTAGGAGCATTGTAAGAAAGGTGGATGAGCTTAGAGCCTGGATTGACATCTGGAAGTATGATGTTGTGGCGATCAGTGAAACATGGTTGCAGGAGGGTTGCGATTGGCAATTAAATATTCCAGGATTTCATTGTTTCAGATGTGATAGAATCGGAGGGGCAAGAGGTGGGGGTGTTGCATTGCTTGTCAGGGAGGATATCACTGCAGTGCTTTGGCAGGACAGACTAGAAGGCTCGATTAAGGCGGCTGTTTGGGTGGAACTCAGAAATGAGAAAGGTTTAGCAACACTTATAGGGGTGTATTATAGACCGCCAAATAGGGAACGAGAATTGGAAGAGCAAATATGTAAGGAGATAGCAGATATTAGTAGTAAGCACAGAGTGGTTATTGTGGGTGATTTCAATTTTCCGTATATAGACTGGGAATCACATTCTGTTAAAGGGCTGGATGGTTTGGAGTTTGTAAAATGTGTGCAGGATAGTTTTTTGCAGCAATACGTAGAGGTGCCTACCAGAGAAGGGGCAGTGTTGGACCTCCTGTTAGGAAATGAGATGGGTCAGGTGACGGAGGTATGTGTTGAGGAGCACTTTGGGTCTAGTGATCATAATGCCATTAGTTTCAATATCATTATGGAGAAGGTCAAATCTGGACCGGGTTGAGATTTTGGATTGGAGAAAGGCTAATTTTGAGGAGATGAGAAAGGATTTAAAAGGAGTGAAATGGAAATTGTTGTTTTATGAAAAGGATATAATAGAGAAATGGAGGATATTTAAAGGTGAAATTTTGAGAGTACAGAGTCTTTATGTCCCTGTTCGGTGGAAAGGAAAGAATAATAATTTGAAAGAGCCATGGTTTTCCAGGGAAATTGGACACTTGGTTCGGAAAAAGAGGGAGATATACAATAAATATAAGCGGCAGGGAGTAAATGAGGTTCTTGAGGAATATAAAGAATGTAAAAGGAATCTTAAAAAGGAAATTAGAAAAGAGAAAAAAGATATGAGGCTGCTTTGGCAAGTAATGTAAAAGTAAACCCCAAGGGGTTCTACAGATATGTCAATAGCAAAAGGATAGTGAGGGATAAAATTGGTCCATTAGAGAGTCAGAGTGGACAGCTATGTGCTGAGCCGGAAGAAATGGGGGAGATATTAAACAATTTCTTTTCTTCGGTATTTACCGAGGAGAAGGATATTGAATTATGTGAGGTAAGCGAAACAAGTAGAGTAGTGATGGAAATTAGGAGGATTAAAGAAGAGGAGGTACGGACACTTTTGAAGAATATAAAAGTGGATAAGTCTCCAGGTCCTGATAGGATATTCCCTAGGACATTGAGGGAAGTTAGTGCAGAAATAGCAGGGGCTATGACGGAAATATTTCAAACGTCATTAGAAACAGGGATGGTGCCGGAAGATTGGCGCATTGCGCATGTTGTGCCTTTGTTTAAAAAAGGTTCTAAAAGTAAACCTAGCAATTATAGACCTATTAGTTTGACGTCTGTGGTGGGAAAATTAATGGAAAAGATAGTTAGGGACAATATATATAATTATTTGGATAATCAAGGCCTGATTAGAAACAGTCAACATGGATTTGTGCCTGGAAGGTCATGTTTGACTAATCTTCTTGAATTTTTTGAAGAGGTTACCAGGGAAATTGATAAGGGCAAGGCTGTGGATGTTGTCTATATGGACTTCAGTAAGGCATTTGACAAGGTTCCACATGGAAGGTTGATTAAGAAGGTTAAATCGTTGGGTATTAATAGTGAGGTTGCAAGATGGATTCAACAATGGCTGAATGGGAGATACCAGAGGGTAACGGTTGACAATTGTATGTCAGGTTGGAGGCCAGTGTCTAGTGGAGTGCCCCAAGGATCTGTGTTGGGTCCACTGTTGTTTGTCATTTACATTAATGATCTGGATGATGGTGTGGCAAATTGGATTAGTAAATATGCAGATGATACTAAGATAGGTGGAGTAGTTGATAGTGAGGTAGATTTTCAAAGTCTACAGAGAGACTTGGGCCTTTTGGAAGGGTGGGCTGAAAGATGGCAGATGGAGTTTAATGCTGATAAGTGTGAGGTGCTGCATTTTGGTAGGACAAATCAAAATAGGACGTACAGGGTAAATGGTAGGGAATTGAGGAATGCAGTGGAACAGAGGGATCTGGGAATAACTGTGCATTGTTCCCTGAAGGTGGAATCTCATGTGGATAGGGTGGTGAAGAAGGCGTTTGGTATGCTTGCCTTTATAAATCAGAGCATCGCGTATAGAAGTTGGGATGTAATGTTGAAATTGTACAGGGCATCGGTGAGGCCAAATCTGGAGTATGGTGTGCAGTTCAGGTCGCCAAATTATAGGAAGGATGTCGACAAAATGGAGAGGGTACAGAGGAGATTTACTAGAATGTTGCCTGGGTTTCAGCACTTAGGCTACAGAGAGAGGTTGAACATGTTGTGTCTTTATTCTTTGGAGCGTAGAAGGTTGAGGGGGGACTTGATAGAGGTTTTTTAAATTTTGAGAGGGACGGACAGAGTTGACGTGGGTAGGCTTTTCCCTTTGAGAGTGGGGAAGATTCCAACAAGGGGACATAGCTTCAGAATTGAGGGACAAAGGTTTCGGGGACATGAGGGGCATGAGGGGGAACTTCTTTACTCAGAGGGTTGTGGCTGTATGGAATGGGCTTCCGGTGGAAGTGGTGGAGGCTGGCTCGATTTTATTATTTAAGAGTAAATTGGATAGGTATATGGATAGGAGGGGATTGGAGGGTTATGGTCTGAGTGCAGGTAGATGAGACTAGGTCAGGGAGAATGGTCGGCGTGGACTGGTAGGGCCGGACAGGCCTGTTTCCATGCTGTAGTTGTTATATGTTATATGTTAAGATCTGGCGGGAGGTAGGACGGGTCAGAATGGTATAACTGGCCACTACTTTTGGGTTTAAAAGTTAAGTAAAGAAGCGCAGAGAAAACCGGGTTCCAAGAAACGGACGCAAGAAGGAAGTCAAACGAATGCAGGAGGAAGAAACGACAGGCAAGAAGAACGGATGCAAGAGAGAGGAACAGACACGCAACTCGAAGAGAAATACTGAAAAACGAACAGCCAGTAACCCCAGTAATAGCCCCATGGTGAGCTTACACCCCGATCTTACATATCCTGGACATAGTTTAGTGTAGAGGGGAGGGTGGTTTGAATAAACGTTGGGTGCGTATTGAAATATGTGTTGGTCAATGTTGCGATGCGTCGTACGTTCCCCATCTTACAGTCGTGTATATGTCTTGTAGAACTGTGTGTTTAAGAATTCAGCGAAAAAGGTATTCGTGTATATGTCTTGTGGAACTCTGCGTTTTGTGATTCATAAGTTAAAGGTATTCATGTGATTCAATATGTGTTTAATAGATATGTCATATAGCAATATATAAATATTCATGGTCAATAGTCCCAAGCGCTAAATAAAAGCCTTTTTCATTTAAACCCTGGTTTTCAAATCTGGTCTGGTGGAATTTTTCTGCACTATAAGAGCTCCTGCATCTAAGTCCAGTGTCTAGAACCGTAAGGGGTGAGTGGGTCGAACCACTCACGGGGAAACAGTGTGCACGGCCTGGTCAAGGGATCAGAGCAAGGCACGGGGACCTTAGGTCGGGCGAAAGCTCGGCGCAGAAACCCCTTACAGATAATGGCGACCACGAAGGGACACTGGCAGCAGGACGATAGTGTACCAGAAAAGGATTTTAAAACTAGGGATGTAATGGACGAGCGCATTGCGGACTATGTTTTTAGCAAGCATTAGATGACAAGCGCCCACTGGAGGCAGCGATCCGGTGGAAGGCCAGTAGAGCCCACAAGAAATCTGTAGAGAAGGCGGTCTGGCTGACCTGCTATAAAAAGCAGGTCCAGCTTTTGTACCGCGTGGTTGTGGCACAGGCAGCCCAGATCAGGGACCTTCAGGGGGAGGTAGAGGAGAAGGCTGCGGGTGGGAACCAGTTGATTGAGGCTCTAGACTCTTTAAACAAGGAGCGCCGGGTCGTGACCAACCGCCACGAAGCCAGAGTAGAGCTGATGGAGTGTCAGATCACTGAGGCTATGCGCAGTAAGGGCAAGCTCAGGGAGCAGTGCGCTTTACTGAGCCAACAGCTGGAGACCAAGGAAGAGAAACTTAAGGAGGTTAGGGCAGCCTATAAAATGGTTTTAGAGGACAGGTCGGAAGGGGCCGACCACGGGGCCTGCCTGCAGGAGATAGAGGGTCTGCGGGGTGCTTTAAATAAAGCAAGCGGGCTGGTCTCTTTGATGAACCCCCCCCCCCCCCCGCGAGCCAGTCACTAGCGGGTGCGAAGGTCCCGGTTCCGATCCCTAGAAAGACCGTGGTGGCTTCAGCCCCCAGACTCCACAATTCCCCTAGCTACGAGGCATCCTGGGAAAGGGGTAGTGTAGGAGTGACAGATAGAGAGGAGCTCCCGGTCGAGGACTCGGCCCCGGCGCCCATGTGCCCGGTCCTGGAAACCAGACGGGGACCCACCGCGCTGAATGCGGACGCCGGACCCATTCAGAGCGAGATCGTGGTGCCCCACAGCTCCCAGCAGTTAATAGCTATGATCGGGCATGTAGCAAAATTGTCAGAATCAGGGGACCCTTCGCTGCATTTCAGGGAGATAGAGCAAACCGCCGCAATCAACGGTTGCGACGAGGGAGAACGGGCAAAATTGTTGCTGTTCTCCCTGGACAGCTCGATCCTCCAATGCCTCTCAGATGAAAGCAAAAGAGGGACCAGGACCTACGATCTCCTACGGGACGAGGTCCTGGACGTCTTGGGGATGGGCGATGGGGGCCCATTTGCCCGATTGGAGAGGACCCTCCAGAAGGAGGGAGGACCCCCAAGGGTTTTTGCGGCGCGACTGTGGACAGTGTATCAAAGCAGCTGCCCGCACGTTCCCGCGCGGGATGTCCTGGTCGGGAATGGGAGGGCCCAGTGGCTCCGATGCTTGGTGTCAAACAGGCTGGCAGCCGTCAGGGAGCAGGCGAAAGCCTGGTTTGATCCCACAAATAGCACGGAGGAGGCAGTTTTAGACCGTCTCACGGTAGGGTATAGAAACACCCGGAGCACGTCTACCCGACTACTAAAAGGGAAGGTGCACGTAGCGGAGGCTACTGCACCGGCCCAAAAGGGGTGGCGACAGGAGGGTAACCCTGCCGCACAGTCCAAGTGTTTCAGGTGTGGTAAGGTGGGGCACTGGCGGAAGGATTGCTGGGCCCACACCAAGGAAGATAGGGTTCGCACCACCCTGCGCGCCAATGTCCCAGTTAAGCCCGAGATCATCGAAACGAAGATCGAGGTGATGCGGTCCCACATGGCCGCACAGGGGACGGTGGCAGTCGCTACCGGCTCCCCGGGTGCGAGGGGGGCGCTGGACATTCCCCAATGATATCAGCCCGCGCAGCCTGCCTATCTGTGTCCTCTCCGCTACGATGCGTGGAAGAGGCCGCTTGTGGAGATGTTAGTGGAGAGGCAAAGGGCAGTTGCCTGTCGGACACGGGGGCTTCATGCACCGTGGTCCACACAGAGGAACCCTTTGACTCTCCCCTGTCCACAGGGGTCCCTTTCGCACTGGCGGGGTTCACAGGGAAGGAACAGGCTGGCGCGCGTTCCATCCCGCTGTCCATTCATTTGGGAGCACTCCATACCACATGGGAGTGTATCATGACGAAGTGGCCTAGAGCACAGGGGTCACCCACAGGGGCCAGACCTGTGAGTGGGGACTCACAGCCAAGGATGAGGCAGGCCACGCAGACAGGCAAGGTTGCCTGCGTGAGGGAGAAGACATTCTCTAGGAATGGAGGGTCTCGCGTTTTGGGTGGGATTCAGACGAGGAAGAGCCTGATCAGCTCGACCAGGGGCTTGATCCCATTATGGAGGAAGAGGAGTCGGAGGGGGACGGCAGTAACGTCCCCGACTCAAGCACCAGGAAGGCGGGGGTAGCGAGCGAAGGCTCACCACCTGTAGGTACAGGCAGGGTGAGGCCGGATGCCACGGGTATACCCAGCACCAAGGGGGCAGAGCTGGATGAGGAGGGGCCAGGGTCGGCAGCTGCGGGGGGTACCCGAGCTGCGGCACGGCAGGAACCGGTCCTCAGCCAGGCTGTCCAGGGGGCAGTGCCTAAGGTGATCCTCCGTAGGTCCAGCAGGGAACCCCAACGTAGAAAGTTTTGGCCAGAGGTCAATCACGCCCCGAGGTACGGGAGCCAAGTAAGGAGGAGGGAGCTAACTTTTCAGAGGAGGTTTAGCCCCCGACAGGCAGCAACGGGCTGCGGAGGATCAAAGGTGGGAGACAGCGTGGTGCAGCCGCAGGGGACGACCCGCTGCAGCTCTGACAGGGATTAGCTGAGCCGCCCTGGGAAGGCGGCGCTGTATTATATTTTAGGTAATATAGATAAGGATTAGGTAATATGATAAGGATAAGTAATTTAGATAAGTTTTGTGGGGATAGTTTAGTTGTAAATAAAGTTGATGCGTCCAGGATGTGTGGGTGTGGGGTGCAGGCTGGGGGTCAAGAGACCCGCCCGCAGAGGCGTTAACAAAGCCAAGCGCTCCCCAAGAGGCTGGCTATACCATTCTTCTTTATCTGTTTTCTGGAGTGGAAGGAGGCACTCGTATGGTGGATCGTTGCCACGGCGATCGGATGTGGGTGGGCCTATCGGGGCCGCACCAAGGACATCATCATTTACGGATGCTCCGGGGAAACGGCTCCCATCGCGACCGATGGGACTGGAAGGAGAGAAGCGGAGGAGACCGCAGTTCACTTCCACGAAGGCCGGTGGCCGGGGTGGCTGGGATCGAACTCTTCAGAGTATTCCAGCGCCCCAGGTTTTGCTTATCGGGACGTTTCCTTATTGTGCCCGAGAGTCAAGATCATCGCCCAAAGGGTAAGCGCCACCGTTGGCAAAAGGATCTGCCTGGTATGCACGGGGAAGGTCCCCACGAGCAGGCGGTGATGGCTGAGGAAATCGAGCCGGACAATGGCCAACTCCACTGTTGAGTGGGAGAGACTTGACAACGACACCCACAGAACTATTTCTGGGACTAAAGAACAGTTGAGTGTGTGTGTTGGGACAAATGGTGGGAACCGGATGAGGGGATTTATATGTGTATGTGGGTTTCGAGGTATCGTTGCCCCACGGGCAACAGCATTTTTTTCCAGAGACAGTGGCAGGATGACGGTCAGGGGATGAGGTGGGATGTTAGCTCGCGGGCTTGTGGGGTCCCCCTTTCCCCGATCCCGGTAAACGCCACTGAACTCATCACACGGCCACGCATGACACCTCCCACAGTTCCGCTGGCAGTAGCACAGGAGGGTGAGTGCCCAAAAACCACTAAGGGGCCCGGGCATGGCCTGGTACTGATACCGAATGACCAGGTATTGTACCAGGGGGTGCGTTACGCGGTAGCCTCGGTGATTTTAAACCTCACCGAGGTGCGGTTGCCGGAGTGGTGCCCCAGGGAAACTGAAAGACTAACCGGGTATATCAGGGAGAATGGAGAAACCGTTACGTGCGTGTGGGCGAGCAGGACCCAGCCGCAAGCTGCTAGGAGGACGTGCCCCCTCCGCACCGAGTAGACTGTGTTTTTATATTGTCCTCTTCGAATTTGTATAAACTGTGTTTTTGTATTGTCCTCTTCGAATTTGTATCAAGAGTGATTTGTGAAGGAATGTGCAAAATGTATCGTTTTGCTGTTGTGTTGTTTTCATGTCCTCCATTAAAGCTGACACCAGTAGGAGGATGGCGGAGGCATCGGCCTGGGATGAGGTGTAGGTGTATATGTCTGACATGAAAATGTACATACTTGTAATACAGTTTTGCCCGGGACACGGGCAGTAAAGGTCAGCCTAAAAGATGGGGACTGTACGTTCGCAATGAAACACTAGTTTAGTTAAAACCTCAGGGGTCTGGATATGGAGAATCGGGAAAACATTACTCAACCACATTATTTAATTGATTCGATAAGCTGGGGTTATGCAAATCAACAGGAGGGACTGTAAGATTTGAGAAGTTTTCCCTCATTTGGAAAGCAACACAAAACCAAAGAGCTGCAGTTTGCACATTTTAAACGAGAGACTGGGGATGATAGCGGAGAAAGGCTGCGGTCAGATTACCAAAGGATGTCACAATCCGTGGGTCCTAAAATGACCGCAGGACCTCGTGACCAGCCACAAAAAGTAAAAACCTTACAACCCAGTCTCTAGGTTTCTGCAAAGCCACGGCCAGAACAATGGATGGGTATTGGCCATGCAGAAACCAGCGAAACCAGGTCGAAGTCCAGACACTGGGGCGCTGACATCAGCATACTCACAATGCCCCAAGCCGACCTAAACAGTTCATCTCGTTAAGGGGGCACAATAGCCTATAGAAATCTACCTGGTAGGTGATGGGAAAACAGTTAACACCCATCACCTCACAACGAAATACCAATTAACACCATCTGGCCATCCCCGGTATCCCCGGACATAAGCACAGATCAGAAAAGAACTCATACATATCTGTTTGAACAAAGAGATTCCAAGATCTGGCGGGAGATAGGACGGGTCAGAATGGTATAACTGGCCACTACTTTCGAGTTTAAAAGTTAAGTAAAGAAGCGCAGAGAAAACCGGGTTCCAAGAAACGGACGCAAGAAAGAAGTCAAACGAATGCAGGAGGAAGAAACGACAGGCAAGAAGAACGGATGCAAGAGAGAGGAACAGGCACGCAACTCGAAGAGAAATACTGAAAAACGAACAGCCAATAACCCCAGTAATAGCCCCATGGTGAGCTTGCACCCGATCTTACATATCCTGGACATAGTTTAGTGTATATGGGAGGGTGGTTTGAATAAACGTTGGGTGTGTATTGAAATATGTGTTGGTCAATGTTGCGATGTGTCGTACGTTCCCCATCTTACAGTCGTGTATATATGTTGTAGAACTGTGTGTTTAAGAATTCAGCGAAAAAGGTATTCGTGTATATGTCTTGCGGAACTGTGCGTTATGTGATTCATAAGTCAAAGGTATTCATGTGATTCAATATGTGTTTAATAGATATGTCATATAGCAATATATGGACAATAGTCCCAAGCGCTAAATAAAAGCCTTTTTCATTTAAACCCTGGTTTTCAAATCTGTTCTGGTGGAATTTTCTGCACTATAAGAGCTCCTGCATCTAAGTCCAGTGTCTAGAACCGTAAGGGGTGAGTGGGTCGAACCACTCACGGGGAACAAGTGTGCACGGCCTGGTCAAGGGATCAGAGCAAGGCACGGGGACCTTAGGTCGGGCGAAAGCTCGGCGCAGAAACCCCTTACAAGGGTCTCTGGGTTGTCAAGTCTTTCATTGTCATTGGAGCTCTCTCCCTTAAATCCAGCCGAATGCTACCGTAGTAGCAGCTTCACCTGAAGACATCAACATCTTAACAAAGCTGCAGGAAGCAGTTTCATTTGGATGAATTAATTGGCGGAAAGTTTCGTTGATATCCTGGTACGTTTCTGCATTCTGGTTGTAAAATATAAAATCTGCATTCTACCGATCCATTCCCTGCAGTTTATTTGTGAGATTTCGATAAACTATCTTGAGATCTTCACGCGCTTGCAACATGTAGCACTAACTTAAGTTCGATATTGCTTCTTGCATCCTTAACCACGGACACCTGATCACACTTTACATTTTCTCATTGGTTTCCTTTAGCGAAACTAAACCTTTCACTGTTGGTTGTTGTCAGAGCGCGGACTTTGGAGCTGCCTTCAGATCCCAGTATCTATGATTTGGAAGCCGCTCCGGACAATGAGGCAAGTTTGAACCAGTTGTCCCTCTGTTAGGTTTGTTGTTTTCTTCACCTGGGCGCCAATTCCATCTAGTTGCATCATCCATGCGGGGTGGAACACACGCCATCCTTCCAACCGACCACACATCTTCACACTTGTTTTTTTTAAATTTCTGTGTATTTTATCGACGGCACTAGGATTATACACTCAACTACTCAAATTAAAGGCTTGGTTAATTGTGGGGCATCACATTAAATTGTCATTTTGGGGAAGGTCCTTATATATGGTAATTATGGGAGAGCACCGGTAAATGTTCAATTAGGGGAGGACACTACAAATGGGGATTTGCGGGTGCACCGTTACTGAAGTATGGCGGGTGGATAAAGAACAAATATGAAGTTAGCGGAGGGAAACTGTAAATGTGGAAATAGGGGAGTGCGCCTGCAAATGGGAAATCAGGAGAAGGCAAACCTACGTAGAATTAGGGGAGGGTCCTGCCTGTTTCCGTGAATGTTCCTAATTCTCTCTGTGAGTATTCACGTCTCTATCTCTCCGTGTTTTCCCGTCTCTGCCTGCTGGTGTTCCAAGCTCTATGTGGGCTCCTGATGGTCTCCATCAAAGAACTACCACGGTGTGTGAGAAGATACACACAGGAACATACGCCCATCCACCCAGGTAAATAAACAATACAATGAGCAAACTGGAGCTCAGATCATTACTCAGCATTGACCTGTTCCACTGTGTCCCTTCAGTGCGTTCTATGCGTTCCCACGTCCAGGCTCGCCTCATCCATCCTATAGGGATTGTTCCCTGTCGCGCTGTCCCTCGGCCACATTTCAGGGAAATCTGACGACCAAGCTGTGCTTCTGCACCCTGCCAACCAGCAGCAACAATTGAAGCAGGAGGATCCGATGCAGAGAGTTGTAAAAAGCTAATCAACGAACGCCGATGACCTCTTACGCGACTGCTTTAAGTCAGTAGACCGCTCCATGGTCAGGGATTCTGCAGCTAACCTGAATGAGTGCGCATTTGCCGTGACTTACTTCATCAATAAGTGAGTGGAAGACTGTCTACCGACGAAGTCAACCCGAGTGTTCCCAACCGGAACCCATGGATGTACATTCACAAGTGAAGGCCAGGTCCGATGCATACAAGTCAAACGATCCTAAGCGGTACAAGAAGCCAGGCTGTGATCTCCGCAAAGACATCAAGGATGCCAAGAGACAATACCGGGACAAACTTGAGTTCTAGTAGAATCTCTGGCACACACGGGGAATGTGGCAAGGTCTGATTGAGATAACTGGATGCAAAGCAAGTTCAGGTAACACCAATGTTAATAGTGCGACCCAGCACAATGAACGGAATGCTTCCGATGCTCGCTTCGAGCAGAAGCCCAAAAGGGCCGTGCCACGCCTGGATCTTCAGACTCCAGTGTGCCTCTCCCCAGGGTGACTGTGGCAGAGGTAGGATCAGCCTTCCTGTGAGTAAACTCACGGCATGCAACAGGCCCAGGCGGAGTTCCTAGCCGTGTCCTTGGTAGCTGCACAGATTAGCTAGAGGGAATATATGTGGACAGCTTTAATCACGCCCGACTCGGTTCTCAGGTCAATAAGACCCTCATCATTCCAATGTCGAAGAAACGTAAGATCTCAAGCTGAAACGATTACCACCCAGTGGCCTTGACATTCACCATCATGAAATGTTTTGAAAGGCTAGTTGTGAAACGCATTAAATGCAGTCTACCCAGCAACCCTGACCCACTGCATTTCGCCCACCGCCATCACAGGCCCACGAACGATGTCACCGCTCAAGCCCTATCCTCACCATTGGAACACCTGGATAAGAGCGACACCTGCGTCAGACTCCTATTCATAAATTACAGTTCTGACTTTCATACCATTGTACCATCCAATTTCATCACCAAATTCGCGTGACTTAGTATCAGTACTCATCTCTGAAACTAGACCCTCGACTTCCTGACCAACAGACAACATTCAGGGAGGATAGGGGACAGATCGTCCTCTACGATAATCCTCAACACGGGAGCTCCACAAGGATGCCTTCTCGGCCCCTTCTTTACTCCTTGTACACCCACGACCGTGCAGCCATGTACAATCTAATTCAATTATCAAATTCGGAGACGGCACCACCATTGTGGGCCGGATACCATATATTGATGAATCGAAGTATGGGAGGGCGATCGAGACCCCCAATGTCAGCAATGCAAAGGACATAATGATCGACTTTGGGAAGCCGATATACCCCAATTTGCATTGAAGTCACCGAAGGAGAGATGTTTGAAAACGTCAAATTGCGAAGAGTAATTATCACCAGCAACTTCTCCTGGGCCACTCATATTGAAGCAACTGCCAAGAAAGCACAACAACGCCTCTACTGCCTGAATGCTTAGGAAGATTAGCTTGTCCCCGGCAACTCTCACCAACTTCCACATATGCACCATAAAAAGCATTTCATCAGGATGTATCATTGCTTGGTTTGGGAACAGCTCCATCCAAGACCGCAAGAATTTGCAGTGAATGTGGACGCATCCAGGACCTCAAACAAACGAAACCCTCTTCTATTGACTCCATTTATACCTTTCTATGGATCTGTCCAAATGTCTTTTAAAATTAATGATAATTTTTGCCTCAAATACTTCATCTGGCAGCACAGTTAATGTAGCCGACACTCTCTGTATGAATTCATCGACCCATCACTTTCTTTCCCAGAGGGAAATTAAAAAACTGGATATACACAGGACACTGAGGGAACTTCTATGGGAAAATGAAAATGTATCTAATGTCAAAAATGAATTATCTTGGCAAAGGTCTGATATTGGCCAAAGAAATACATTGTTTCGCGAAACAC
>NW_027602819.1:0-27250 GCF_053455715.1 Rhinoraja longicauda | reverse complement strand
CTCCCTCTCGCTCCTCGGTAACCGCTTGGCTGGAAGACGGAGAGACCTTTTCACATTCCACTGTCCGGCCGGTAACTGTGAGCACGATCGACGGTGCCGGGAGTGTTGGTAGAGACGAGCTCGGAAATTGCCCTTGTCCACCTCCGTAACCGTTCAGGGGTGGTACGGACTGCAATACGGAATGAAGAACGATGGAACTGGAGAGGGGGGGGGGGGGTGCGTTGGGCGAGAGTGGGGGCGTGCTGTGCCGAGAGTCGGGGAAGATGTGGCGATGAGGGAGGAAGTCCCGTACGAAGGGGAGGTGGTGTGTGTGGGTGGGGTGGGGGTTGGGTTGGGTAGAGCAAGGAAGGTGTTGATGAAGTAGTGATCGGGATTAGGAGGGCACGGCTGGTACGGGCGAAGTGGGGGCTGGGCGAATCGGGGCCCACGGAAGAGGGGTCTGTGTGAAGGGGGCGGTCCACGTTGGGAGGGCGAGGGATTGCGGGCGAGGGGAGCCGGCCAGGGAGGGGCACCGGCAGAGAGAGCCGGGACAGGGGGTGCTGGGCCAGGGAGCAACCGAGCAAATGGGAGCTTGCGGCGAAAGGGAGCCGGTAGAAGGGGGGGAGAAGGGGGGAAAGGCAGAGGGAAAGAGTGGTAAATGGGACCGATATAGTGGGGCTGGGGGAGGGGGGAGGGGCCGGAGAGGGCGCCTGACGGAGGGGTGCAAGTTGGAAATGCCGGGCGGATTGTGCATCTGGGCCATAAGGGGCATGGCGAACGGAATGGTGCAGAGGGGTCCCTTTAAGGGGTAGGTTGGACAATTGGGGCGGAACAGTCTGGGCGGGTAAGTCGGGTCGTGGAATGTACCGCTCCGGGTAGCTGAGTCAGACATGGGGCGCCGGGCGAAGTGGGAAGGGGAGTTCCCAGCGTGGGGAGCATTGGGTAAGTTGCGATGTGCGGAGAGTCCTCGGGTAGGAAGCGACGGTGGCTATATTGTGATCATTGGTATCTATATTTCACACCGCGCAGATTTGAAGCGTTACTTTACTACAGTGCATTCAGAAAGTATTCAGACCCCTTCACTTTTTCCACACTTTGATGTTACAGCTTTATATTAAAATTGATTAAATTCTTTTTTTAATCATCAATGTACACATATACACCATAATAAAAAGGCGACAACAGATGTTTAGAAATTTTTACAAAGTAATTAAAAATAAATAACTGAAATATCACATTTACATAAGTATTCAGACCCTTTGCTATGACACTCAAAATTGAACTTAGGTTCGTCCTGTTTCCATTGATTGTCGTTGAGATGTTTCTACAACTTGATTGGAGTCCACCAGTGGTAAATTAAATTGATTGGACATGATTTGGAAGGGCAGTGGGTCTATATAATGTCCCACTGTTGACAGTGTATCTCAGAGCAAAAACCAAGCCGTGAAGTCGAAGCAATTGTCCGTAGACCTCCGAGACAGGGTTGTGTCGAGACACAGATCTGGGGAAGGGTATAAAACAGTTTCTGCAGGATTGCAGTTCCCGAGGAGCCCAGTTGTCGCCGTCATTCTTAAATGGAAGAAATTGGGGACCACCAGGACTCTTCATAGAGTTGGCCGCCCAGCCAAACTGAGCAATTGGGGGAGAATGGCCTTGGTCATGCAAGTGACCAAGAACCTGATGGTAACTCTTACAGAGCTCCAGAGTTCCTCTGTGAAGATGGGAGAAACTTCCAGAAGGACAACTATATCTGCAGCATTCCACCAAATGCAACACTGTCACTTCCGATTTAACCTTCCCCTTCCCAAATTGCAGATGAAAGCTAATCATATTATGAGCTGTACCTCCAAGCGGTTTCTTTACCTCGAGTTCTCTTATCAAATCATGTTAACTGGACAACCCTAAATCCAGAATTGCCTTTTCTCTGTTAGGCTCCATTACAAGCTGCTCTCAGAATCCATCTCGGTGCCACTCGACAAACTCTGTTTCTTGAGGTCCAGAACCAACCTGATTTTCCCAGTGTACATGCATATTGAAATCCCCCATCACCACAGTAGCATTACATTTCTTCCATGCCAGCTTTAACTCCTGGTGCAACTTACACCCTACATCCGGGCTACTACTTGGGGGTATGTAGATAACACTTGTTATTGTTAGTGTCTTCTTGCCTTTACAATTCCTCAACTTAATCCACAGCGACTCTACCTCGTCAGTCTCTATGTCGCCCGTCGCAAGGGACTGAATTTCGTTCCTCACCAGCAGAGCTACCCCACCGCCTCTGCCCGCCTGCCTGTCCTTTCTATAGGATGTTTAACCCTGAATATGAAGTTATATTAATTGGATTCGGAATAAATTGTAAATCGTTCCCGAGTGCGGGTCACAGAGTGTGAGTGTGCCACGCCACGCACACAGTGGGCCGAAGGGCCTGTTTCCATGCTGTATCACAAAACTAAACTAAATCCTTCTGTCTGCACATGCACTCCCAGATCCCACAGCTCTACAACTCTCCCTGTCTACCTGTGACACCACTTTCAGGGAACTATGTACCTGCAGTCCTTTAGATTTTAACTTCAGCGTGGATCAGGCCCATCGCTCCACCGAGTCTGTGCCGACTAGCGATCCAGTGAAGACCCCTAGCGATCCCAGGACTCGAGGGGCCTGAGCTACAGGGATAGGTTGGTGCAGGCTTGGAATTTTTTCCTTGGAACGCAGGGGGCGAGGGGTGATCTTATCGATGTGTGTAAAATCATGAGAGGAATAGACCGGGTAGCTGTACAGAGTCTCTTGGCCAGAGTAGGCGAATCGAGGACCAGAGGACTTAGGTTGAAGTTGTGAGGGAAATTATGTAAATGGAACCTTAGGGGCAACGTTTGCACACAGTGGGTGGTGGGTGTAGGGAATGATCTGCTGGAAGATGTAGTTGAGGCAGGGATTATCGCAACTTTTAGAAGACACTTGGACAGGTACATGGATGGGATAGGTTTGGATGGATATGGGCCAAATACGGGCAGGTGGGACTAGTGTAGCTAGGACATGTTGGGCGGTGCGGGCAAGTTGGACCGAAGGGCCTGTTTCCATGCTGTATTGCCCTTTGACACGTAATCACCCCTTCTGCATTGTTCCCTGAAGGTGGAATCTCATGTGGATAGGGTGGTGAAGAAGGCGTTTGGTATGTTTGCCTTTATAAATCAGAGCATCGAATATCGAAGTTGGGATGTAATGTTGAAATTGTACAGGGCATTGGTGAGGCCGAATCTGGAGTACGGTGTGCAGTTCTGGTCGCCAAATTATAGGAAGGATGTCGACAAAATGAAGAGGGTACAGAGGAGATTTACTAGAATGTTGCCTGGGTTTCTGCACATTCTGGGATCTGGGAGAGCATGTGCAGACAGAAGGATTTAGTTTAGTTTTGTGATACAGAGAGAGGTTGAACAGGTTGGGTCTTTATTCTTTGGAGCGTAGATGGTTGAGGGGGGACTTGATAGAGGTTTTTTAAATTTTAAGAGGGACGGACAGAGTTGACGTGGGTAGGCTTTTCCCTTTGAGAGTGGGGAAGATTCCAACAATGGGACATAACTTCAGAATTAAGGGACAAAAGTGTAGGGGTAACATGAGGGATAATTTCTTTACTCAGAGGGTGGTGGCTGTATGGAATGAGCTTCCGGTGGAAGTGGTGGAGGCTGGCTCGATTTTATTATTTAAGAGTAAATTGGATAGGTATATGGATGGGAGGGGATTGGAGGGTTATGGTCTGAGAGCAGGTAGATGAGACTAGGTCAGAGAAAGTGCGCGGCGTGGACTGCTAGGGCCGAACGGGCCTGTTTCCGTGCTGTAATTGTTATATGGTTATATGGTTATTGTCATCTCAATGTCCATTTCCTCGGGTTTCTTGTATTTGGTAACATTTGTAAATTGTTCCCTAGTGTGTGGGATAGATCCACTGTACGGTGTGATCGCGGGTCGGCACGGAATCGGTGGACCGAAGAGCCTGGTTCCACCATGAAGTTAAAATCTAAAGGACTGCAGGTACATCGTTCCCTGAAAGTGGCGTCACAGATAGACAGGGAGTGTTGTAGAACAGGGGAATCTGGGAGTGCAGGTACACAGTTCATTGAAAGTGGTGTCACTGATGAACAAAAAGGCTTTTGCCGCATTGGCCATCATTGGTCAGAGTATTGAGTATAGAAATTGGGAGGTCATGTTGCAGTTGTATCAGACGTTGGCGAGGCTGCATTTTGTGTATTGTGTTCAGTTCTGGGCACCATATTGTCGGAAAAACGTTCTCAAGTTAGAAAGGATACAGAGAAGGAATTGCAGGTGCTGGTTTAAATCAACGGTAATCACAAAGTGCAGCCCACCATGCGGAACTAAAATCCATGTACACAACATCTACAGCTCTGCCTTCATCAACCGTTTTTTCACATCTTCGAAAAACTCAATCAGATTTGTGAGACATGACCTCCCACGTACAAAACCATGTTAACCATCCCTAATCAGCCCTTGCCCATCTAAGTGCATGTATCTCCAATCCCTCAGGCTGTTGGCTTTGGTGACATTTGTAAATTGTCCCCAGTGTGTGGGATAGTGCTAGTATACAGATCGCTGGTCGGCACGGACTTGGAGGACCGAAGGGCTTGTTTCCACGCTGCATCTCTAAACTAAAACATGAAATGAGCACAGGTACACAATTCCTTTTCAGTGGCGTCACAGGTAGACAGAAAGTGTTGTAGAACAGAGGGATCTAGGAGCGCAGGTACTCCGTTCCTTTAAAAGTGGCTTCACGGGTAGACAAGGAGTGTTGTGGAGCAGAGGGATCTAGGAGTGCACGTACATTGTTCCTTGAAAGTGGCTACTCAAGGATTGCTGTTGAGCAGAGGGACCGACGAGTACTGGTACAGACAGGGATTTAGTTCAGTTTAGTGATACTGCGTGGAAACTTGCCCTTCGTCCCACTGAGTCCGTGGCGACCAGCGATCCCATGGTCTGGATGGAACCTGGGTCTCTGGCGCTGTGAGACAGCAACCCTAGCCCTGTACCGTGTATGTGTACACAAACTCTCCCCGTGATCGCTCCCTCTCTCGCCATCATCCAGACTTGCTCAGCCGCCCTGTCCCGAACGTTATTCAAAGTTCGAGCGTAATTTGCACAGCAGGCAGACTCAGCCCCGGCCTGGGGGAAAAACAAACTCAGGTGAGCCGGGGTTAGTGAGATCTCTTCTGTACTGTCTGCAGGGTCGGAGAGGAAGAGGTGTGGGTAACAGGGGACCTCTGCAGCGTCCCATCCCACACACCCGCAGTCAAACACATACACACGGTACAGGGCGCAGCGGTAGAGTTGCTGCCTCACAGCGCCAGAGACCTGGGTTCCATCCTGACCGTGGGTGCTGTCTGTATGGAGTTTGCACTTTGTCCCCGTGACCTGCGTGGGTTTTCTCCGGGTGCTCCGGTTTCCTCCCATACTCCACAGACGTGCAGGTTTGTTGGTTAATTGGATTCAGAATAAATTGTAAATCGTCCCCTAATGTAGTTCAGAGGGTGTTAGTATGCGGGGTCACTGGTCGCCACGAGCTCAGTGGGCCGAAGTGCCTGTTTCCCTGCTGCATCACAAAACGGAACCAAATCCTACTGTCTGCACATGCACTCCAAGTTCCCTCTGCTCCACAACTCTCCTTATCTACCTATGACGCCACTTTCAGCGAACTATGTACCAGCAATCCTTTAGATTTTAACTTCAGCGTGGATCAGGTCCACCGAGTCTGTGTAGCTGGGACATGTTGGCCGGTGTGGGCAAGTTGGGCCGAAGGGCCTATTTCCAAGCTGTGTCGCTCTTTGACACCTAATCACCCTTTGTCCATCTAAATGCGTGTATGTCCAATCCCTTAGGTTTTGTGTCTTTGGTAACATTTGTAAATTGTTCCCTCGTGTGTGGGATAGTTCCCGTGTATCGCTGGTCGGCACGAAATCGGTGGACCGAAGAGCCTGCTTCCACGCTGAAGTTAAAATCTAAAGGAGTGCATGTACTTAGTTCCCTGTAAGTGGCGTCACAGGTAGACAGGGAGTGTTGTAGAGCAGAGGGATCTCAGAGCACAGGTACACAGTTCCCTGAAAGTGGCTTCACAGGTAGAAAGGGTAAGTGTTCGGCCAACGTTTGTAACTTTGTCGACTTAAAAATGTGGCGGCACCTGTGTACTGCCTCGGTGAGGTCTGCTACATGCTTTTACCGGGTTGTATGCAAAATAAAGCATCACACTTTACCTTGGCAATGGAAGAGGCCCAGAAGGTTAGTGTGAAAAGGGGTGTAATGCGGGTAAGTGTTCGGTGAAACGGTTGTCGAGTCTGCGCTGGATCACGATATAAATGAGGCCATATCTGGAATGCCTCAGATGAGATTAGAAGAGGTGCGAGTCTCAATTGGAAGGGCTGCTTTTGTGTGAGGGGGGAGGTGTAGGCTTAAGTCAGCATAAGGTCAGAAGGATAAATAAGGACTAATTGTAGACTTTCGAACAGCTCCCCTCCCCCACTCACCATCAGTAACAACATAGTCACATCTGTGGAGTCATTATGTTCCATGGAACCATCATCTCCAGGGACCTTAAATGGGGGGCCACCATCGACTCTACAGTCAAAAAGGCTCAACAGAGGATGAACTTCCAGCGGCAACTGAGCAAACACAATCTGCCCCCGGCAATGATGGTCCAATTCTATTCTGCTATCATTGAGTTCGTCCTCACGTTCTCCGTCATAGTGTGGTTTGGCTCAGCCACCCAGCATGACATCCGGAGGGTTCGCTCAGCTGAGAAGGTTGTGGGCTGCAACCTTCCCCTCATTAACGAATTGAACACTTCATGGGCCAGGAAGCGAGCGGGCAAAATTATATCTGATCCCTCTCACCCTGGCCACAAAATCTTTGAAACACTTCCCTCTGGAAGGCGACTCCGGACTGTCAAGTCGGCCACAGCCAGACATAAAAACGGCTTCTTCTTTCCAGTAGTAGTTCTACTCAATAACCAAAATCTGTAGTCTCTTTTCTTGCTCTGGTTTATTTTCACCCACATTTTCAGACCGTAATGTTTTATCCTTATTGTTTTGGTGTGTTTATGCTTTATTCTTAATCGTTGACTGTATGCTTGTGTTGTTATTTGTGAGTGGAGCACCAAGGCACATTCCTTGTATATGCATGCTTGGCCAGTAAAATTATTCATCCATCCATCCATTCATTCATTCATTCATTCATTCAATCATTCATTCATTCATTCATTAATTAATTAATTAATTAATTAATTAATTAATTAATTAATTAATTAATTAATTAATTAATTAATTAATTAATTCATTCGTTCATTCATTCATTCATTCATTCAAAAGTACAATTAAGCCATTTGGTCCATCAAGTCTACTTCGCCATTCAATTCGTCGTTCATCTATCGCTCCCTCAGAAACCCATTCTCCTGCTTTCTCCCCATAATCTCTGACACCTTTACTAATCAATAATCTATTTATCCCTGCTTTAAAAATATCAATTGACTTGGGCTCCACAGCTATCTGTGACAAAGAATTCCACTGATTCACCACACTCTGAATAAATATTTTTTTCCTCATCTCCTTCCTAAAAGAACGTCCTTTAATTCTGAGGCTGTGACCTCTAGTTCTGGACTTTCTCACTAATGGAAACATCCTTTCCATATCCACTCTACCCAAGACCTTCACAGTTCTGTATGTTTCAATGACCCCCGCCCCCCCCCCCCCCACCGCCCCGCGTCGCCCAATAAAAACAATACAACTCAACTCAATATTGATATTGTCAATGTGGACAGTGATGGGTCCGGACCCATCCAGATAAGCAGCGATATTATTAGTTTGGTCAGTGATGGGTCTGATAATCAGTGACATTATTCAGGTGGTCACTGATGGGTCACTGATGGGACATTATCAGTGTGATCAGTGATGTGTCTGGATAAGCATGACATTATCAGTGTGGTCAGTGATGGGTCTGAATCAGCAGTGACATTATCAGTGTGATCAGTGATGAGTCTGGATAAGCAGTAACATCATCATTGCGGTCAGTGATGGGGCTGGATAAGCAATGGCATTATCAGTGTGGTCAGTGATATGTCTGGATAGGCAGTGATATGAGACACGTGCACCTCACCATCCAAGAGTTAGTAGCCGCACTTGTACAATTCCTCACTCCAGGTCCCATGGATATCCCGAAACTCCTCACTGAAGCCCACAGCACGGTAGACGGGCGAGTTGAGATATGTCACCTTTTTGTTGCTGGTCTCTCCTCCCCAGTGTCAGCTCGGGGCCTGGAGGAGTTTATGGGTCCATTTCCTCATCAGTAAGCCAGCGATCCCCACACATCAACACCGCCCTGCACAAACTGGGGACAATTTACACATACACCCAGCCAACTAACCTGCATATCTGTACGTCTTTGGAGTTTGGGAGGAAACCGAAGATCTCGGAGAAAACCCATGCGGTCACAGGGAGAACGTACAAACTCCATACAGACAGCACCTGTAGTCGGGATGGAACCGCGGGTGCTGTAAGCGCTGTACTCTACCGCTGCGCCACCGTGGTCGCATTGTATGAAACTTCAAAATGTGTGATTCCAAGACACTGGCGGGTTGGGCGGGGATCGCAAGCGAGGGAGGGTCACTGACGTGGGGACCGTCAGTGCAGGTGTGGGGTGCGTCACTGGCGGCGGGGAGGGGGGTGGGGGGGGATGATACACGCAAGGGAACCGTCACTGCCGGGAGAACTGTGGCTGCTCATGGACAAGGAATGGTGAATGCCACCATGAACACATGAACAAGACCTGGGCATAATCGCGGAGTAAACTCTCAACTCTCGGAAATAAGCCTCCGAATCATCCGTCTGCTCAGGTCGTTCCACTGAACGAATAGCAATTGGGGTTCGCTGATCTCGCTCTCGCTCCTCGGTAACCGCTTGGCTGGAAGACGGAGAGACCTTTTCACATTCCACTGTCCGGCCGGTAACTGTGAGCACGATCGACGGTGCCGGGAGTGTTGGTAGAGACGAGCTCGGAAATTGCCCTTGTCCACCTCCGTAACCGTTCAGGGGAGGTACGGACTGCAATACGGAATGAAGAACGATGGAACTGGAGAGGGGGGGGGGGGGGGGTTGCGTTGGGCGAGAGTGGGGGCGTGCTGTGCCGAGAGTCGGGGAAGATGTGGCGATGAGGGAGGAAGTCCCGTACGAAGGGGAGGTGGTGTGTGTGGGTGGGGTGGGGGTTGGGTTGGGTAGAGCAAGGAAGGTGTTGATGAAGTAGTGCTCGGGATTAGGAGGGCACGGCTGGTACGGGCGAAGTGGGGGCTGGGCGAATCGGGGCCCACGGAAGAGGGGTCTGTGTGAAGGGGGCGGTCCACGTTGGGAGGGCGAGGGATTGCGGGCGAGGGGAGCCGGCCATGGAGGGGCACCGGCAGAGAGAGCCGGGACAGGGGGTGCTGGGCCAGGGAGCAACCGAGCAAATGGGAGCTTGCGGCGAAAGGGAGCCGGTAGAAGGGGGGGAGAAGGGGGGAAAGGCAGAGGGAAAGAGTGGTAAATGGGACCGATATAGTGGGGCTGGGGGAGGGGGGAGGGGCCGGAGAGGGCGCCTGACGGAGGGGTGCAAGTTGGAAATGCCGGGCGGATTGTGGATCTGGGCCATAAGGGGCATGGCGAACGGAATGGTGCAGAGGGGTCCCTTTAAGGGGTAGGTTGGACAATTGGGGCGGAACAGTCTGGGCGGGTAAGTCGGGTCGTGGAATGTACCGCTCCGGGTAGCTGAGTCAGACATGGGGCGCCGGGCGAAGTGGGAAGGGGAGTTCCCAGCGTGGGGAGCATTGGGTAAGTTGCGATGTGCGGAGAGTCCTCGGGTAGGAAGCGACGGTGGCTATATTGTGATCATTGGTATCTATATTTCACACCGCGCAGATTTGAAGCGTTACTTTACTCCAGTGCATTCAGAAAGTATTCAGACCCCTTCACTTTTTCCACACTTTGATGTTACAGCTTTATATTAAAATTGATTAAATTCTTTTTTTAATCATCAATGTACACATATACACCATAATAAAAAGGCGACAACAGATGTTTAGAAATTTTTACAAAGTAATTAAAAATAAATAACTGAAATATCACATTTACATAAGTATTCAGACCCTTTGCTATGACACTCAAAATTGAACTTAGGTTCATCCTGTTTCCATTGATTGTCGTTGAGATGTTTCTACAACTTGATTGGAGTCCACCAGTGGTAAATTAAATTGATTGGACATTATTCAGGTGGTCACTGATGGGTCACTGATGGGACATTATCAGTGTGATCAGTGATGGGTCTGGATAAGCATGACATTATCAGTGTGGTCAGTGATGGGTCTGAATCAGCAGTGACATTATCAGTGTGATCAGTGATGAGTCTGGATAAGCAGTAACATCATCATTGCGGTCAGCGATGGGGCTGGATAAGCAATGGCATTATCAGTGTGGTCAGTGATATGTCTGGATAGGCAGTGATATGAGACACGTGGTCACTGATGGGTCTGGATGGGTCATCGTCATTGCGGTCAGTGATGGGGCTGGATAAGCAGTGTCATTGTCAGTGTGGTCAGTGATGTATCTCGATAAGTAGTTACATTATCAGTGCGGTCCATGATGGGTTGGGATAAGCAGTAACATTTTATGTGCGTTCATTCATGGGTTTGGATAAGCAGTGACATTGTCAGTGTGAGGAGTGATTGGTCTGGATGGGAGTTACTATTTTGGAATACTGGCCTCTTTCTCGTTTTACTGTCGAATGTGCTCGAGTACGGTGAAGACGACTATTTTATCAGCTGACGTTATCTCTGTTGGAGAGAAGCGGCAGCATTTTAGGTAGTTCCACCAGCTGAGTGACCCCCATCACCGGGAGAGATGGTGCTGGCTCTGAACCTTCCATTGGTCTGCGGGCAATCTTGGTGTCAAGATGCATCAGGTTGTGATGATCCCATTTAATCTTGACTCCTGTGTTTTTCATTTTATACCAAACTGGATAACAAGGCTTTGTTTTACATTATTGCAGATGTTGAACACTACCGGGTTAATGCGAGTTCAGTATTTCATATTCATCTTGTTGTTCTTCGTGGTCCGGTACCTTTGGTGACTCTGGACGGACCACGAGTACACGTGTTTAAGATGTTATCATGGTGGAGCCTAACTCCAGGCTGTTTATTCCAAGGCCGCCTGGATCCAGAGTGACCGCCTAATCACACCAATCACTTATATACACAGGCATACAAAGTAGTCCTTGGATACACAAAGTAGTCCCAGCAATATCACAACATCCCCCTTGTCTTATATAGTACTACATCCCCCTTGTCTTATATAAAATTGATTTCTTTATCATTCGAGGGCTAAAATATATTTAACAAACAAAACCAAAACACCATTGCTTTTTGCAAACAAAACCAATAACACAACTAAACACAATTAAACACAATTGCTTTTTCCCGCCATCATGGTGGTCACTCCTCTGCGGTAGTTCACTCAACGCCGGGTGGTCACTCATCTCCGGGTGGTCACTCATCTCCGTGTGGTCCCTCATCTCCGTGTGGTCACTCCACAGATACATACATATATACAAAAGCATCAAATATAATACATTAAGCTTTCAGTACGCAGATCACTACACAGATCATTAAACACAAAATATACATGTTGTTCCATATCTTCCCCTCAAGAAGACGTGCTGTGCAGGTCAAACGTAGTGTAGGCTCTAGATGCTCCACCACCATGATTTGGCTGCCACTGCTGGCCTCCCACTGCTGGGCTGGCACTGCTGGGCTCCCACTGCTGGGCTGGCACTGCTGGGCTCCCACTGCTGGGATCCCACTGCTAGGCTGGCACTGCTGGGCTCTCACTGCTGGGCTCCCACTGCTGGGCTGGCACTGCTGGGCTCTCACTGCTGGGCTCCCACTGCTGGGCTGGCACTGCTGGGCTCCCACTGCTGGGCTGGCACTGCTGGGCTGGCACTGCGGGGCTGGCACTGTTGGGCTCCCACTGCTGGGCTGGTACTGCTGGGCTGGCACTGCTGGGCTCCCACTGCTGGGCTCCCACTGCTGGAATCGCGGTGCGATCCCGCCTCCGTTAGAGTGCGCGCTAGCCCCGCCCACAGGTGCTCCCCGGCAGCTGCCGCTCAACTTCTAACGCGCTGGCCCCGCCCACAGGTGCTCCCGGCTCCGCCAACATTTGCTCCCCGACCCCGCCCACAGGTGCTCCCGGCAGCTGCCGCTCAAATTCGAACGCGCTGCCGCTCCCTCGGGCCCAGGGCCGTTCCGACTCTCCGGTCGCCGCGCCTGGGTAAGTATACAGTGCCTCGGCGTTACCGGCCGCCGCACCTCCGCGGGTGGTCGGTCCCTCTGGTCGGCGACCCCCTCCGGTCGCCGCACACCTCCGTGGGTGTCGGTCTCCTCCGGTCGCCGCACACCTCCGCGGGTGTCGGTCTCCTCCGGGTCTCTCCCGGTCGCCGCACACCTTCCTGGGTGTCGGTCTCTGCCGGTGGCCGCACACCTCCCTGGGTGTCGGTCTCTCCCGGTCGCCGCACACCTCCGCGGGTGTCGGTCTTACCGGTCGCCGCACACCTCCGGGGTGTCGGTCTTACCGGTCGCCGCACACCTCCCTGTGTGTCGGCCTCCTCCGGTCGCCGCACACCTCCGTGGGTGTCGGCCTCCCCCGGTCGCCGCACACCTCCGTGGGTGTCGGTCATACCGGTCGCCGCACACTTCCGTGAGTGTCGGGTCTCCCGGTCGCCTCCGGTCTCTCCCCCGCGAAGGAGTCGCATGCTCCTAATCTCGGGACTGCACAGGTGCTGGGGCGCGATGTGGGCCTTCACACACCGCCCTTTGCAGCTTGCAGCGTCATGTAGGCAGCTGAGCAGGTAAGTATACCTACTTATATTGGCCCCTTACCGAGCGGGAAACCTTTTCGTTCTTTAGGGCTCTATCTTTTCTTCCAGTTAACCTTTTTGCTGGGTTCCTTTTTGTTAACCTTCTTCTTTTTAAAAACATTTTTAATGCACTTTTTTCTTGTTTTTTTTTGTTGTTTTCCTTTTCTAGGCTAAACACCCAAACCGCTGCAAACATGTTGTACTTTGTGGTCCGGTACCTGTTGTACCTTTGTTGTGACTCTGGAAGGACCACGAGTACACATGTTTAAGATGTTATCATGGTGGAGCTTAACTCCAGGCTGTTTATTCCAAGGCCGCCTGGATCCAGAGTGACCGCCTAATCACACCAATCACTTATATACACAGGCATACAAAATAGTCCTTGGATACACAAAGTAGTCCCAGCAATATCACAACATCCCCCTTGTCTTATATATTACAACACCTCCCTCCCTCTCTCTCTCTTTCCATCCCTCCCTCTTCCACCCCCTCCGTCTTCCTCTCTCTTGGTGATCATCCTGCCTTCCCACTCTCCTCCACTCCCCCCACTCACTCCCTTCATGTGACCCTCCTCTCCTCCCTCTCTGCCCCCTATTCCATCCCAGTGAGTGTCTGAGATACAGGACGGTGCGGAGGGAGCTTCACTCTGTATATGTGAGTGTGTGTGCGTGCATGTTTGTGCATGAGTGCGTGTGTGTGCGAGTGTGCGTGCGTGTGAATATGAGTGTGTGTGTGCGTGCACGTGTAAGTCTAACACTGAGTTCATTCGTTTAAAGGAACAAGCAACATCCCCCTCACCCCCTTTCACATCAAGGAATGACAATTAATGTAACGGTAAATACTTTTATTACTGTTAACAATGCAAGTTACTAGTATTATTATTAACACTATTCCAAAAAAAAGCAAACAATTAATACATATTAGCAGCTAAACTAAAAGATGTTGGTATTCTCAGCTTCTCCATTGACCAGCTTCTCTGGTGCTTATAGATCTAAGTGATGGAGCCGGGTCTCCAGGTGCTGAAACCAATTGCAATGGATTGCAACCGAATAATTTGTTTTACAGTTTCTTTAAGCACGGGTGTCTGTTTTGGAGTGGGGCGGTGGAAGATGGCAGGTTTCCTCTTTGGGTATTCAAGCGTGGTGGAGCTGTCATCGACTGGCCTTGGAACTGGAGCGCTCTCGACGCTGCTCTCCCCGACAGTTGTTACGTCTGTGTCGGGCACAGTCCCTGCTAGTTGCTCCACGCTGTCACCTTGCTTACCAGGCTGCAGCATTGCCTCGGCAGAATGTTCTTTCGCTTTCTCTCATCTGCCTCAGTTCTGCAACAGGATAATGGACACCAAATGACAGAGAGCCTTTGTCAGGTTGACCCTCTGCCATTGCCTTAGATGGTCCTGCCACCTCCTGAGGCAGTTTTACCTCGTCTCCACCAGCAGTGTTTCCTCCACTCTCCAAAGCGTGGATTACTGCTGCAGGAGTGGTGTTGTGCTGAGCGTTACTTGCACCCGGTTTATCTTTCTCGTTGTCAGCGAGTGCGGTTCCTTCATCTTCACAGCGGTCACCTGGTTCGCAAGCCTGAGGATTTATGAACCCATTCATTAGGTAAGCGAACCACGAGGAAAACATCATCCGCGCTCTTTAGCGATACTCAGAAGACACGGGGCTGTGTCTGAGTGAAGGATCTTCAGCGGTTGCTGCTATATATTGGTTGGGGAACAATTCCATTGTGATGAAGTTCCACGTCGACAACGGTCACCGTGGTGAAAACCGCAAAACAAAAGCAGTGCAACAACTGCCATCCTTTCCGTGGTCAATGGTCACAATGAGCAGATGATGCAAAACCATAGAGACTGAACTCAAAAGAAAAGATCGGTTTACTGAAGTTATAATGAACATCACAAAGTGTTTCAAAAGCAACCAAAGGAACAGCAAGTTTGAAATAAACGCTGAATATTTTCAACTGCTGCTTATTGAATGTGTTCTTTTTTTAAATTTCAGATTTGCAACAGCTGCAGTTTTGGGGAACTGGGATCTTGTGAAAATCCATTGATCTGTACGTTAAAAGTCTGTCTCCACACTGGTGCTGCTGGGCATAAATAATCCCACGTCACGCGTTTCCTCTTATTAAATTCCACTGGTTATCATTTCAGTGTTAAACTGAAAATGCTGCAAACATTCAGCAGGTGAGGCAGCACTAGTGGAGGGAGAAGCAAAGCTTTGTTCAAAAACTCTCCATCAAGTGTAGAAAAGAGACAAAAAAAATGTTTCAAGCCGTAGAGAAATCGAAGTAACGGTTGGCACATGGGGGATATCTCTGATAGGGCAAGACCAGCGTCACCATATGGATCAGTTGCAGATGAGATCTGGTCAGTGTTTAACGTGACTATAGGGAGAAAACACCAATGGTACAAAGGCTGTGAGATGAGGGCAGTAAGAGAGTGACAATAAAAAGGGACATGTAAAATCACAAATGCAGGGCATTGGGACATGTCCAGCAGGTCAGCCTGCGCTAATGGAGGGAGGGAATCTGAGCCAATATTGCAGGTCGATGACGTACAGGAGAAATGGCCAGTTCTGGTGCATGCAGAGAATATGAGAGACCTGATGTTGTAGAGTTAAATACTGAGTCCAGCCGACTGCATCCTGCTGAGACAGAAGATGAGCAGTTCTGTTGAAGCACGGGCCTCTATATTACAGCGCAGGAGGGCACAGAAGAGGTCAGAGGAGACGGGGAATTAAAATGGTGTGCAACTGGAAACACAGGGTTACAATTGAAAATAGGTGCTCCTCAAACTGATCATTAAATCTGCACATTGTTTTCTCCAGTGTAAGGGAGACCATATTGTTGAAGCCAAGGTATGTGGTGCAACATTCATAGTGTAATGTCCGCAGTTGTTTGGTGCAGACTCGGGTTGTGTGCAGGGTGGTTCAAGGCCATGAAGGCTGGTGGAAGAAACTTCTCTTGAATCTGGAGATCACAATTCTCAGTTTATTGTACCACCGTCTCAATAATAAGAGATAAGCGAGCGTGTTCAGGGTGATGTAAGTGTTTGATGGGGGTAATTTCCCTCTTAAGGTCTATAAACCGTTCTAATACGTGACAAGAGGTGTAAATAATATTCCAGAAGACGTTTAGACTTGTTCGATACATGTTTGGCGCTACTTTGCCAATTTTCAGTCCTATTTCTCCCTTCCTCCCTCTTTCACCCCTCCTCCTCCCTTCGTGTGACCCCCCTCTCTTCCCTCCCTCCTCCACTCCCCGTCTACCTCCCTCCGTACCGCCCTCCCTCTTTCACCCCTCCTCCTCCCTTCGTGTGACCCTCCTATCCTCCCTCACTCCTCCACTCTCCCACTCCCTCCCTCCATGTGCCCCCCTCTCCTCCCTCTCTGCTCCCTATCCCATCCACGTGAGTGTGTGAGATACAAGACTGTGCGGAGGGAGCTTCACTCTGTGCGTGTACGTGTGTGAGTGTGTGAGTGTGTGCGCTTGTGTATGCATGGGTGAGTGCGCTTGTGTGTGCATGGGCGCGTGCGTGCGCGCTTGTGTGCGCTTGTGTGTACATGGGTACGTGCGTGTGAATGTATGGGTGCGTGCGTGCGCGCTTGTGTGTGCGCGTGTGAATGTGTGTGCGTGCGCGTGTGTCTGTAACATCGGGTACATTTGTTGAAAGGAACAACAACTTCCCCACTTTCACATCAAGGAATTACAACTGTACGTAACGGTAAATACTTTTATTATTGTCAACAATACAAGTTACAACTTTTACTAGAACTATTATACAAAAATAATTAAAAACTAATACATATTAGCAGCTAAACTGAAAGATGTTTGCATTCTCAGCTTCTCCGTTGCCCAGCTTCTCTTGTAGTTATATATCGAAGTAATAGAGCCGGGTCTCCAGGTGCTGAATCCAATTGCAAGACGTTGCAACCGGATACTTTGCTTTACAGTTCCTTCGAGCACGGATGTCTGCTGTGGCATGGGGTGATGGAAGATGGCAGGTTTCCTTTTCGGGTACTCAAAATGTGGTGGTGCTGTCATGTATTGGCCTTGAAAGTGGAGCGCTGTCGACGCTGCTCTCCCCGATAGTTGGTGCTTCTGTGTCGGTCGCTGTCCCTGCCAGTTGCTCCACGCTCTCACGTTGCTTCCTGGCCTGCAGCATTGCCTCGGCAGTACGTTCTTTGGCCTCTCTCATCTGTGACAGATCTCCGTGACGTGTTACTGAGGGTTGGTCAGATGGCCATCACAGGAGTGTCCGAGAAGGACATTGTGTTCACAGATGGAGATTTAATCAAGTACAATCTGCAGCCTTGCCAGCTCCTGTCCAGGTTCCTGATAGAACTTCTACAGAGAGAGGATTCAGACCGGAGCGTGGTGTACACCTTCCCGCACCTCACCATCCAAGAGTTTGTAGCCGCACTTGTACAATTCCTCACTCCAGGTCCCATGGATATCCCGAAACTCCTCACTGAAGCCCACAGCACGGTAGACGGGCGAGTTGAGATATGTCACCTTTTTGTTGCTGGTCTCTCCTCCCCAGTGTCAGCTCGGGGCCTGGAGGAGTTTATGGGTCCATTTCCTCATCAGTAAGCCAGCGATCCCCACACATCAACACCGCCCTGCACAAACTGGGGACAATTTACACATACACCCAGCCAACTAACCTGCATATCTGTACGTCTTTGGAGTTTGGGAGGAAACCGAAGATCTCGGAGAAAACCCATGCGGTCACAGGGAGAACGTACAAACTCCATACAGACAGCACCTGTAGTCGGGATGGAACCGCGGGTGCTGTAAGCGCTGTACTCTACCGCTGCGCCACCGTGGTCGCATTGTATGAAACTTCAAAATGTGTGATTCCAAGACACTGGCGGGTTGGGCGGGGATCGCAAGCGAGGGAGGGTCACTGACGTGGGGACCGTCAGTGCAGGTGTGGGGTGCGTCACTGGCGGCGGGGAGGGGGGTGGGGGGGATGATACACGCAAGGGAACCGTCACTGCCGGGAGAACTGTGGCTGCTCATGGACAAGGAATGGTGAATGCCACCATGAACACATGAAGAAGACCTGGGCATAATCGCGGAGTAAACTCTCAACTCTCGGAAATTAGCCCCCGAATCATCCGTCTGCTCAGGTCGTTCCACTGAACGAATAGCAATTGGGGTTCGCTGATCTCCCTCTCGCTCCTCGGTAACCGCTTGGCTGGAAGACGGAGAGACCTTTTCACATTCCACTGTCCGGCCGGTAACTGTGAGCACGATCGACGGTGCCGGGAGTGTTGGTAGAGACGAGCTCGGAAATTGCCCTTGTCCACCTCCGTAACCGTTCAGGGGTGGTACGGACTGCAATACGGAATGAAGAACGATGGAACTGGAGAGGGGGGGGGGGGGGGGGGTTGCGTTGGGCGAGAGTGGGGGCGTGCTGTGCCGAGAGTCGGGGAAGATGTGGCGATGAGGGAGGAAGTCCCGTACGAAGGGGAGGTGGTGTGTGTGGGTGGGGTGGGGGTTGGGTTGGGTAGAGCAAGGAAGGTGTTGATGAAGTAGTGATCGGGATTAGGAGGGCACGGCTGGTACGGGCGAAGTGGGGGCTGGGCGAATCGGGGCCCACGGAAGAGGGGTCTGTGTGAAGGGGGCGGTCCACGTTGGGAGGGCGAGGGATTGCGGGCGAGGGGAGCCGGCCAGGGAGGGGCACCGGCAGAGAGAGCCGGGACAGGGGGTGCTGGGCCAGGGAGCAACCGAGCAAATGGGAGCTTGCGGCGAAAGGGAGCCGGTAGAAGGGGGGGAGAAGGGGGGAAAGGCAGAGGGAAAGAGTGGTAAATGGGACCGATATAGTGGGGCTGGGGGAGGGGGGAGGGGCCGGAGAGGGCGCCTGACGGAGGGGTGCAAGTTGGAAATGCCGGGCGGATTGTGCATCTGGGCCATAAGGGGCATGGCGAACGGAATGGTGCAGAGGGGTCCCTTTAAGGGGTAGGTTGGACAATTGGGGCGGAACAGTCTGGGCGGGTAAGTCGGGTCGTGGAATGTACCGCTCCGGGTAGCTGAGTCAGACATGGGGCGCCGGGCGAAGTGGGAAGGGGAGTTCCCAGCGTGGGGAGCATTGGGTAAGTTGCGATGTGCGGAGAGTCCTCGGGTAGGAAGCGACGGTGGCTATATTGTGATCATTGGTATCTATATTTCACACCGCGCAGATTTGAAGCGTTACTTTACTACAGTGCATTCAGAAAGTATTCAGACCCCTTCACTTTTTCCACACTTTGATGTTACAGCTTTATATTAAAATTGATTAAATTCTTTTTTTAATCATCAATGTACACATATACACCATAATAAAAAGGCGACAACAGATGTTTAGAAATTTTTACAAAGTAATTAAAAATAAATAACTGAAATATCACATTTACATAAGTATTCAGATCCTTTGCTATGACACTCAAAATTGAACTTAGGTTCATCCTGTTTCCATTGATTGTCGTTGAGATGTTTCTACAACTTGATTGGAGTCCACCAGTGGTAAATTAAATTGATTGGACATGATTTGGAAGGGCAGTGGGTCTATATAATGTCCCACTGTTGACAGTGTATCTCAGAGCAAAAACCAAGCCGTGAAGTCGAAGCAATTGTCCGTAGACCTCCGAGACAGGGTTGTGTCGAGACACAGATCTGGGGAAGGGTATAAAACAGTTTCTGCAGGATTGCAGTTCCCGAGGAGCCCAGTTGTCGCCGTCATTCTTAAATGGAAGAAATTGGGGACCACCAGGACACTTCATAGAGTTGGCCGCCCAGCCAAACTGAGCAATCGGGGGAGAATGGCCTTGGTCATGCAAGTGACCAAGAACCTGATGGTAACTCTTACAGAGCTCCAGAGTTCCTCTGTGAAGATGGGAGAAACTTCCAGAAGGACAACTATATCTGCAGCATTCCACCAACTGCCTTTATGGAAGAGTGGTCAGACGGTTGTCACTCCTCAGTAAAAGACACTTGACAGCCCGCTTGGAGTTTGTCATAAGGCACCTAAAGGACTCTCAGACCATGAGAAACAAGCTTCTCTGGTCTGATGAAACCAAGATTGAACTCTTTGGCCTGAATGCCAAGCGGCACCGCTCCTCACCTGACAAATACCATACCTACAGTGAAGCATGGTGGTGGCAGCATCAGGATGTGGGGATGTTTTTCAGCGGCAGGAACTGGAAGACCGGTCAGGATCGAGGGAAAGATGAACGGAGCAAAGTACAGAGAGATCCTTTATGAAAACCTGCTCCAGAGCGTTCTGGACCTCAGACTGGGGCGGAGTCAACGCAGGAGTGGTTTGGTGACAATGTCTTTGAGTGGCCCAGCCAGAGCACGGACTTGAACGCGATCGCATATATCTGGCGGGACCTGAAAGTAGCTGTGCTTCGACGCTCCCTATCCAACCTGACAGAGCTTGGGAGGATCTGGTCTCAAGGGAGAAGAATTGGAGAAATTACCCAAATACAGGTGTGCCAAGCTTGTAGCGTCATATCCAAGAAGACTTGAGGTTGTAATCGCTCCCAAAAGTGCCTCAACAAAGTACTGAGTAAAGGGTCTGAATACTTATGTGAATGTGATATTTCAGTTATTTCTTTCCAATTAATTTGCAAAAATTTCTAGGCACCTGTTTTCGCTTTATTGATTATGGGGTATTGTGTGTAGATTGATAATTTAAGAAATGAATTTAATCAATTTTTAATTAAGACTAACGTAGCAAAATGTGGTAACTTGAAGGGGTCTGAATACTTCCTGAATGTACTGTAAAAAATGGAATCAGTCACTGGATGGACCAAGGTCGTGTCCAGTGAAGGTGCAGAACTCCTCTGCTTTCTCAGAATAGAAGAATATTATTGTTCCGTTTTACCTTTCGATACACAGTACCTCAACATTTTAACGAACGGATTAATGGGAAAGCTGATCGCAATCTTCAGTTGCTCTCTAAATTTGGTCTGAGTCACTCCGTAAATAAAGGTGTTTGCGCAGCAGCTGAGAAGCTGAACTGCATACCCCACATGCTTTGCATAATAAAGCCGGATAGACGTCTCCAGGTCTGTGTACAGACATCTCATGAGAATGAAGACCAGCGTGGTTGTCGCCCAGCAGAGAAGGAAACTCGCAGACAAGGTGAAGAGGAGAATGATGGATTGTCGCCGGGTCTCCATCTCAGGATCTCGCTGCTTGCTGCCATTTCTCTGTCCCTTAAGCGCCCGGCGGCGTTTGCTCGCCACCAGGACCCGACTGACAGTCAGGGAATTGAGAGTCAAAATGAGGAAGAAAGGAAGCAGCGGGTTCAACAGTACGTCCATCCAATAAAGACCCTGGAACTGTCCAGTATCACGAAGGGCGGGTTTAATACTACAATGCCAATAACCGCCATAATTAACAGCTAAATGCATGTACGAGAAATAAAAAGGTATGTTCTTTAGAAAGAAGGTGACGCAGATTGTGCCAATAATCAATCCCGCAATTTTTGGGGTGCAGTATTTTGTCTTAAACTTAGCCCAGCAAATGGCCACAAACCGATCGAAGGTGAAAGCGACCGTAAGCCACACAGACCAATCTAAAACCACCTTGCAAAAGGTATAGTGGACAAGACAGAACGGAGCATTTCTAAGAACCATGACCAGGTTGTACAAAGATGAATCATACCAAAACAAGTACCATTTGTATGCCTCAATCATTTCGTACATCAGGACTTCGATGATCACAACCATTAGATCCGCCGCAGCCATCGACACGAGATAGCAGGTGATGCATTTGGAGAGACCACACTTTCCTCGGCAGAGAATGACGAATGCAAGCAGATTAACTTGAGAGGAAAAAAAACAACGTGATAAATTGCAACAGACAATCAACGCGCTTCTGAAAACCAAATTTCATGACATTTACGCCTCGTGGACATCCATAACCTCGGCGCATCCGTAGAACCAGAATGGGAATAAATGGTCTCATTTTCATAGCTCCGATGAAGTGCTTTATACCGGTCATTTTACTGTGGTCCCTCGCAGGGATTACAGCCCCCGCGCGTATTCACCAGCAATGTGTTAACAAACACCCAAACCGATGAAGCGGGCGGGGAGTTATGTAGCTGTCGAGCAACAAGACGTCTTTGAAACTTCGCCTTGGTAACTAACTTGTCAAATTTTAACGGTTAGAGACGATTTCAATATAAAAGCAAATTAAATTAGATTTAAAAATAAAATATCGGGTACATTTACCCCCAACATTAAGGCTACAGCGAGCAATTTGGATAGTGTTGCGGACATGCACATTTTGAATTGCGTCGGTGCATTGTGAAGGCATTCGAAAGACATAGGAAATCTTGAAATAATTCGGATGAGCAGTCGCATTGCAGCCCATGGCAATAAGGGAACATGTCCGCATTCCCATGGACATTGTGGATCAGCTCCAATGAGCTAGGCCAGAGAGTAGATACATAGAAAATAGGTGCAGGAGTAGGCCATTCGGCCCTTCGAGCCTGCACCGCCATTCAATATGATCATGGCTGATCATCCAACTCAGTATCCTGTACCTGCCTTCCCTCCATACTCCCTGATCCATTTAGCCACAAGGGCCACATCTAACTCCCTCTTAAATATAGCCAATGAACTGACCTCAACTACCGTCTGTGGCAGAGATTTCCACAGATTTGCCACTCTCTGTGTGAAAAAAACGTTCTCATCTCGGTCCTAAATGACTTCCCCCTTATCCTTAAATTGTGACCCCATGTTCTGGACTTCCCCAACATCGGGAACAATCTTCCTGCATCTAGCTTGTCCAACCCCTTAAGAATTTTGTAAGTTTCTATAAGATCCCCCCTCGATCTTCTGAATTCCAGCGAGTACAAGCCGAGTCTATCCAGTCTTCCTTCATATGAATGTCCTGCCATCCCAGGAATCAATCTGGTGAACCTTCTCTGCACTCCCTCTATGGCAAGAATGTCTTTCCTCAGATTAGGAGACCAAAACTGTACGCAATACTCCAGGTGTACGTCCAAAGACGTACAGGTATGTAGGTTAATTGACTGGGTAAATGTAAAAAATTGTCCCTAGTGGGTGTAGGATAGTGTTAATGTGCGGGGATCGCTGGGCGGCGCGGACTTGGTGGACCGAAAAGGCCAGTTTCCGCGATGTATATATATGATATGATATGATATGAAATGAAGTACAACTGCAGCAGAACCTCCCTGCTCCTATACTCAAATCCCCTCGCTATGAATGCCAACATACCATTCGCTTTCTTCACTGCCTGCTGCACCTGCATGCCTACTTTCAATGACTGGCGTACCACGACACCCAGGTCTCGTTGCATCTCACCTTTTCCTAATCGGCCACCATTCAGATAATAGTCTGCTTTCCTGTTCTTGCCACCAACGTGGATAACCTCACATTTATCTACATTATACTGCTTCTGCCATGCATTTGCCCACTCACCTAACCTATCCAAGTCACGTTGCAGCCACCTAGCATCCTCCTCATAGCTAACACTGCCCCCCAGCTTCGTGTCATCCGCAAACTTGGAGATGTTGCATTCAATTCCCTCGTCCAAATCATTAATATATATTGTAAATAGCTGGGGTCCCAGCACAGAGCCTTGCGGTACCCCACTAGTCACTGCCTGCCATTCTGAAAAGGACCCGTTTATTCCTATTCTTTGCTTCCTGTCTGCCAGCCAGTTCTCTATCCACATCAATACTGAACCCACAATACCGTGTGCTTTAAGTTTGCATACTAAGTACGAGACGAAAAATTAGTATAACTGAATTGCCACGCCGGTCGACATTTAGTAACCTAGCAATTACTATTTGGTGAAATAATTCTAAATACTCCAAAAGGGCGGAAATATAAAGCAACGCCACCAGCTAACTGTTGATAATGAATGGAACTTCAACAACAAATGAAGAGTGAGGAAAATAAAAACAGGATAAACTTCTTTCGCCAGTCTGACGTCGTCAATTCCCCGTAATTAATCTGTTGCAAGAAGTGCTTACCAGGGATGCCAATCGCGGTAACAAGGGAGTAGAATATAACGGGAAAAGCGTCCATCATATCCTGCTGTTGGAGGGTTCGTTTCTGTCCAGCTCTGCCGGAGGGACGCGTTATCGAAATCAGCAAATTATTCAAAATGTTTCCAAAGGATTAAAAAAAAACAGACATCAGAAATTAAATGCAAACGAACACAGTAAATGATCTCTGTTGAATTCCATCCAATCCAACTGTTGCACAGATCTGTGGTTCCCTTTATGAGAACGTGATTGAGCTTTCGGTGCCCCCAGCCCGTTCACTCTGCAGTGTTGTTCAGATCCCGAGATGACCCTCATTTATAGAACTCAAGATATGCCTGATCTTGAAAATAACTTGCGCAATATCTGTTCAGTATCGTCATTTAACAAAGGAGCCCGCATTTTCTGATCCAGTGCGCCTCAAATCCCAATGGAGAAACAACGTTTTCTTTCCATTGTAACACAACATAGATAGTAATCATGAGATAATCGCTCCGATCTTTACTACGATTGAGGACTACTCATCATTTAGTGGTACGCGTGGCAGCGGTCCAATACAACCATCCCTTTACTGAATCTACTTGAATACTGTTTGTCGCAATCTATCACGGGGAGTGGATTCGCTACTCCAGTTCAACCGTCGGTAATCTCAATGTAACAACCTAGGTTGAAGCATTGCTTTATATTTATGGGGTGCCTCAACATTAATGCGGTTTGTCATTCTTCCATTCTGACTCCATTGTTGCTCTTGACAGACCGGCGCTCGTGGTAGCGACTCTCCATGGCCAAATCCAGACTGGGATCGTTCGCAGCTGACCCAACAGTTGACCACCATAACATTTGTGGACGAGTAGATTACCCATGTTTACATCTCCTGCTGTCGGGCGCTGATCTTGGGACAGTCACAAACCAGGCATTCTGTTAATTTGAAGAACGATGTTTTCCTTGCATTCAAAAAATAACATGTTAAATCAGTACGACGAAGTGTCAAAAGTGATTCATGAAGGTGATACAGGAAATGGAGCAACAATTGAGAACATAGAAACATATAACACAGGTCTAGTAGGAGGCCATTCGGCCCTTAGAGCCAGCACCGCCATTCATTGCGATCATGGCTGATCATCAAACATCATTGTGATCATGGCTGGTCATCCACAATCAGTAACCTGTGCCCAACTTCTCCCCAAATCCCTTGATTCTACTAGCCCCCAGAGCTCTATCTAACTCTCTCTTAAATTCATCCAGTGATTTGGCCTCCACTGCCCTCTGTGGCAGAAAATTCCACAAATTCACAAGTCTGGGTGAAAAAGTTCCTTCTCACCTCAGTTTTAAATGGCCTCCCCTTTATTCTAAGACGGTGGCCCCTGGTTCTGAGCCCCTCAACATTGGGAATGTTTTTCCTGCATCACACAACTGGTGTACAGGTGATCATTGTTCGGCATAGACTCAGTGGGCCAAAGAGACTGTTTCCACACTGTATCTCTAAACTGATCTAAACTACAGAGAAAGTTCAGACAAACAAAGGTACACAGGGCTCTACATGTTTCACATCCAACCCACCAGGGTCAATTTATCTACAAAACTGCGTGTCTTTGGAACGTGGGGGGGAATTGGGGCAGCCCGAGCACTAAAGTGGATGGTATTGGACATAATGAACAATTGCAGCAAGATTTTGATCAGTTGGTCAGGTGGGCCATGGAATGATTGATGGAATTTAATAGAGAGAAATGAGAGATGTTGAATTCTGACAAGTTTAACATGGACAGGACCAACACAGTGAATGGTCGGGCTCTGGGGAGTGTTGTAGAGCAGAGGGATCTCGGAGTGTAGGTTCAAGATTTCTTGAAGGCGTAGTCACAGGTACATAGGGTGGGCAAAAGGGCTTTTGGCCCATTGGCCTTCATCAGCCAGAGTATTCAACATCGAGGTTGAGAGGTCATGTTATGACCTCTCAATGATATCAGACGATGAGAGCACATTTATAGCATGTATTTCAGTTTTGGGTACCAATTTATAGGAAGGATGTTGTTAAGTTGGAAAGGGTACAAAAAGATTGAGAAGGATGTTGCCAGGACTCTGGAGTCTGAGCTACAGAGAGAGGTTGAGCAGGGGAGTGCAGGAGGGAGAGGAGTGATCTTACAGAGGTGTACAAAATCATGAGTGGAGTAGATCAGATAAAAATACAGTCTCTTGCCCAGAGTGGGGGAATCGAGAACCAGAGGATACAGGTGGGAGGGATAGTTAATAGGTCCTGAGAGATACATTTTTTACTCATTAGATGGTGGGTTTATGGAACGAGTTGCCAGGGAAGGTAGTTCAGGCAGGCATATTGTCATACATAATAAATATTCAGACAGGTATATGGACAGGATAGCTTAGAGGGATGTGGGCCCAATGCAGACAAGTGGGACTAGTGTAGATGGGACATAGTGTTCGCCGTGGGTAAATTGGGCCAAGGGCCTGTTTTCACGCTGCCTACCACCATGACTCTAACACCTGGGGAAACACCATGCGGTCACAGGGAGAACATAGAAACACTGTATAGATAGCACCCATGGTCATGAATGAACCCGTGTCTCCCGCGCTGTGAAGCAGCAACAACACCACTGCCGTACTGTGCTGCTCTAAATTGTAACGTTCAATTTGCACTCTCTTTGCTTTCACCGTTTGCACACCCTGTTGTAGTCGGGAATGGTAGACACAAAATGCTGGCCTAACTTAGCAGGACAGGCAGCATCTCTGGAGAGAAGGAATGGTTTGAATGTCTTCAAGCATGCTATGAGTTGCCTGGATGGCACATAAAACAAACCGAGTTACACGTGGTAATAATGAACCAATACCAATACTATACAATGTTCCAAGCAATCTCCATTGCGGTACAACCATCACTTATGCTCATGAGCCAAATTAGATGTATGTTAACACCACAATGGCAAAAGGAATATCTTGACGCGGCCGAATTATTTGAATGATGATTCACAAAACTCTTTAAAAAGTACCACTAGGCAATCCTTCAAATGAAACGTTGAATCGATTCACTTTATTCAATAAATCGACCATTAATGAATCCTTGTCATTAGAACATAGAACAGCCCAGCAGAGGGATGGACCCTTTGCTCCACATTGCTTGAGCCGAACATGATGTAAAGTTAAAATGATGGCATCTGCCTGTTCACCAACAGCAGATGTCCCAGCACAGATTTCTGCGGAACTCCACTGGTCACAGACATCCAACCAGAATATCTTCCTTCTACCACAACACTCTGTCTTCTATGAGTCAGCCAGCTCTGAATCAATACGACCAAGTCACTGTTAATTTGATGCATCTTAATCTTC